>NW_021134645.1:0-2119 GCF_004193835.3 Ostrinia furnacalis
AGAAGTAAAGTTGTCGTTTTATAAGGATTAGGCTGAGTTGCACCTCCTAACTTTGACGGTAACTATAACGATAACCGGTGTTTTTGTACGGAGTTTGACAGATTTTTGACGTTTGTCAAAGTTAAAGTAAGATGGTGCAACTCAGCCTTACTATTTTTGAACTTACAAGCTTGTTGAACGTGACATCTCCGTACTAAACTTTGAAGCTTCGGCCAAACAAACGCGTGTCATGACTTAATTAATTAAACTCTACAGGGTGGAAACGTTTAGTGATCTCACTCGATTATTTCTAAACTATACAAGATATCGAAAAACTGATTACTGATTCTGAAAGTGCTTTACGAGCTCTTTCAAACGATATCAGTGATAGGTTACAGAATTAACTGGATCTATCAGAAAATTCAATGTTTTCAGCCTCCATACTAAATGTATGCCACTATGCCAGCTACACAATATTAGAAGAGTTAATTTTTTTATTTTAAATAATAAACACTTAAAATTAATTCGTGAATTGCATTCTTATTTAAAATTATTCACGGAAAACATTGGTTTTAGGCTTTACTTGTTATAATATTATCAAGACATGAGTGCTATGATTGTGGCAGTATTAAATGTATGGAAGCTGAAAACATTGAATTTTCGAATAGATCCAGTTTATTTTATAACTTATTATTGGTACCATTGGATAGAGCTCGTGAAGCACTTTCAGGATCAGTTACCAGTTTTTGGATATCTTGTATAGTTTTTAATATTATGAGGTTTTACTAAATGTATGGAGGCTGGAAACATTGAATTTTCAGATAGATCCAATTTACTATGTAACCTATTATTGGTACCGTTGGATAGAGCTCATGAAGTACTTTTAGGATCAGTAAGCAGTTTTTGGATATCTTGTATGGTTTAGAAATAATCGAGTGAGATCACTTATCGTTTCCACCCTGTATATAGGGGGGGCAGGTAGTAGGAAAGTGGGGTTGCAGATTTATGGGATTTTTCAAGTTGGGGAGGTGTAGGAAACTTTATACCAGAAGTTTCAGGAGAGGGGGGGGCAGATGGTAGGAAGGTGGGGTTTCAAATTTAGGGGGCTTTGCAAGTTGAAGAGGTGCACGAGACTTCGTACTAAAAGTTTCAGGGAGGGGGGGGGCATGGAGGGTGATGAGAGATTTTGAATGGTGCTGGTTGGTTAGAGTATTTTAACCAAAAACTAAACACCTAATATTAGCATTCAATTTTTGTTTCATTGTTTTCAATAGAACATTTAAGAAGTTAATCAAATTAATGATTGACAAATTAATCATCATTATGATTACTTTTTTAATCATGATTATTTTAATCAGGATTTATTATGATGATTATTTATTTATCATGATTAAAATTAATCAAATTAATTAAATGATTAAAAAATTAATTGATTAGTGCCAACACTGGTGTGAACGATGGACAACTACGGAACCTTACACTGCGCGTGGCACGACTAGAGATGTGCCGCTGAGAAAGTTCTCGTTCCCGGCAATATTCCCAGTGAGAATATTCTCGAGAACTGAGAACGCTCCAGGGAATATTCTCAGTGTTCTCGACAGAATACATTTAGTTTTAATTTTAATTTTGTTGTTTATATATGGTATTATTTGTAATGCTTCGATGTTTTATTAACTGGGCGTTAAGACTAGTCGTTATAAACAAGGCATGAAACGTGTGAGTGAAATATTGCTGTCTTGCTCACTCTTTTCGTGGCGAACGCGTACCGCGGCTTTAGGACTCGGCTACGGTATTTGAACATGAGTGTGCCTCTGAGTTTTAAGGCCCTTGCCACTATGGCGGATTTCAAGCGGATTCAAAGCGGATTTAAAGAGGAGCGGCGACGCGACGGCGACGGCGCGTGAAAATATCGTGAAGCTTCCCGAAGGCTGTCCAACCGAGCTGGATTCGATGATTGACCTTTTTTTTTCGAAGTTGGACCTACCTTACTGGACTGTTTGTCCCAGGTATACATTGTTGTCAACAACTTCGAGTGTAGAGTCTCCAACTTTTAGAGGAGTGGGTGGGTGCAACACGGATTTTAGACATGATTTTTAAATCTTGTCCATGGTCATTTTGAGACACACTTGTTGAGAGACTC
>NW_021134646.1:0-929 GCF_004193835.3 Ostrinia furnacalis
TATATTGACTTGGTCATCGCATGAAAACACGTGTAAATAAAATTATTTAGTGCGATGGCCAAGTCAATAATTTATGTAAAACGTTAAAGATTTCCTGGCCTGGACTTGGTATTACATGGATCTCACAACTTTTTACCGTAGAACAACTGAGTTGCGAGACTTGGTTTTTTTGACAAGTATTGTTTTTGATGGGATTTTATATTCGACGACGACAACACATCATGATACAATGCTGAGTCGTGGCACGAGGCGATATCACATTGGATTTATGTGTAAGACCGTTATGAAGATAACACTTTTTTGACTCTTCGGATCATCGAATCTCAGAAACGCTGACTCTTAGGAGAAAGTGTTTAGACAATTTTGATAGATAATTGTATGGTCTTTAACCTTGTCATACATATTTTTGTGATAAAACTTACCGTTTGGCTGAAAATCTCAAAAACCCGTATTTTTTAAGTTTAACCTTGAATTTTTTTTTTAGCACATGTCGGATCGATGGGGACTTTTCACAGTTAATTCATAATGGTGCTCCGAACATTCGTACCAATTTTCAACTGTATGCGAATTATTGCAGGGTTCATGTCTATTTTGACTGGACTATAGGGCACTATTTAAGTTGTGAACCTCGACAACATAACGTGTTGTTAGACGACATCTGATACTTTTAATGAAAAGTTTGACATTTTTTACTACAACCTCATTCAAAACTTTTTATCATTTAAGCACGTTTTGTATTATTAACATTGAATTGAAAATTACCTTGACTACAAAAACATGGAATTGACTTTCGGAAATTTTTGCGCGAAGATTTATCATGACTTTCGACGTGGTTAATCAATACAAAACTGAAGCGGTCAGCTAAATTTCACTTTTGGTGATTAAGATCTGTCCTTTATCATTGTAAAACGCTAGTTTAAGAAGTATAA
>NW_021134647.1:0-1341 GCF_004193835.3 Ostrinia furnacalis
AAAAGTGCAATACTCAATCCCATCTCAATAGAAAAAATATACAAAAATAAAACTTTCACCATCAAGATCGAATGTTCCTTGCAAAGAACTATTATTTTCAAACGAAAAAAAATCTTACAAAACTACTTCAAATTGGGAAAAATAATTTTTTTGCTTGTTTAGCAGTGTCTTAACTTAAATTATACTGGTCAGTTTTGCAATTAAACTACGTTTACGTGAAGAAAAAAAATTAATCGCACATCACGTCTTCTCGGACGAACCACCCTGTCAAAGAAAAATGACAATTTGACAGTGACATTTTGTTTTTTTTATATTAATAAGTTCGGATACCTGATTTTGAATACTTTAAGCCATAGACTATCACTCTTTTTTTTCGATAGGCGCGAATTTTCGAACTTAAATTTATCGCTAAAGTTTTAGTTCCTCTGAAGGCACATCCGGCGATACTTCGAAATCACCTCCGAAAATGTCTCGGCGTTACTGACTACAAAGTTTTAGTTCCTTCTGTGGCACATCCGGGCTTACGAGGTTAATCTAATTTATAAAGAGGTAAAGTTTGTGTGTTTGTATATTTGTTAAATTGTAAGGGGTAATCTCGGGATCTGCTGAACCGATTTTAAAAAATCTTTTACCAATAGAAAGCCACAATATATCTGAGTGTAATAGGTAATATAAAAACCCAAAAATTCCACGCGGGCGAAGCGGCGGGCGGAAAGCTAGTTTATTTATAATTATGTACGAGCATAATAATTATTAAAGTCTAAGTCAAACATTCTTTATTTGTGTGGACCTATATTAACGAGAGATTACAAGGCGTCAAATATTTCAAGAAAAAAATTAAAAACTATTATAAAGCTAAATTTTGCTCCCATGGAGCCTTTACCTACTCTGACAAATCAAGACTTAAAGAATAAACTAATAATAAAACTATTTAACTGTCCTGCAATGAAAAGCTTGATCGGGTACAACACCTCAAGTTATTTTAGAACTTGATTTCATTAAAAGACTCTGAATATCAAATCGCTTAGGTATCTAAAGTCAAACGATTCTGAAATGTCAAGTGGCATAAAGTTGGGACTAATAAATAACCATTAGGTAATCTTAATGGTTATCTCATTGACAGGAGGGCGTTACTATCTAGTAACGCCCTCCTGTCAATGACATACCTGGAACGTTAGAGTATTGGAAAAATGCTTTGTCCTAAATGACTGACGGATATCGTAGAGACCTGAAAGTTGGAAGGTGTGTTCTTTGTAGACGTAGGCATCCGATTTTCCGAAATGGGGTCATGAAATGAAGTGGGTGAAAAAAGGGGGCAAAGATTGTATGGGACAGTGATTA
>NW_021134648.1:0-616 GCF_004193835.3 Ostrinia furnacalis
AAATAACTGTCATTCGACAATTAATCAATAACATTGGTACTTATTTGAAATAAACTAAATATTAGACTTAATTTTTAGCAGTAATTTACTTAGTTACCTACTTTATTAATTTGTACTCAGTCATAATCAGTCTTTAAAATTATTCATATAAATGCAAAATGCAGCAATATTCTTTGTATTCTTAAGCCCCTATTGTAATAGGTCGATCAACAATATACATAGAAAATAAACATAAAGCTAAACAAAACTTTCTTGAGTTACAATAATGTAGACACACCAAAATATTTTTTCAATTAAATAAAAATGAAAATGAAAAATGAAACTACTTTTATTAAATTTTCATTTTCATGAAAATGAAAAATGAAAATACTTTTATTAAATTTTCATTTTCATTTCATTTTTCATTTTCAATTATATAAAACAATATCCGTCTCTGCATAAAAATAATCAAAATCTTATACAAAATGTACATAGGTAATACCTAATTAATATCTTTGGGACGACCAGTAAAATTTTCTAGGTGTTCCTCTTCTAGTGGTGTCAATACAGTACATGGCCCCTTAGAGCATTCAATGTCGGTACGACCGTATAATTTGTCCAACAATGTTGTCCTAGC
>NW_021134649.1:0-1391 GCF_004193835.3 Ostrinia furnacalis
ACAGCGACGATTTTTTAAAGGTCCTCAGTGGAATTCGCACGCCTAGCATGGCCGAGCCGGCGAGAGAACGCGCGAGTCGGAGCACCCGGTGGCAGAGGACAGCTTGCTTGCTGATCAGGTCGCCGCCTGGGAGCAACGCAGTGACTATAAAACTTCACATTGAGGCATCAGAAGCGCGACAGCAGCAGCAGCGAGCGCCACTCGCGCGCGCCCAGCATGGCCGAGCCGGCGAGAGAGCGAGCTAGTCGCAGCACCCGGTGGCAGAGGACAGCTTGCTTGCTGATCAGGTCGCCGCCTTGGGGGCAACGCACCAAATATGAGCCCTTGTTGAGACACGTGCGGTAATCGCGCAGTTTCTGGGTGGTTTTGATTAAGGATGCACTGAGGCGGTAACCGTTCGGCTACGGTTTGAGGTAAAATGTACAAGGAACAGAAACACGCGGTTATGGCTGTGTCTGAACAAGACCTAAGGCTGCGTTCTAATGACGCAGAATTAGACGAAGCGGTGCGAGTTTTTCAAACGTCCGACGTATGTATGCTTTAAGAATATACATTATCTGAACTCTTGGTAAAAAAGCGCTGCATTGTAGCTAAAGTGGTTGCTTAAAAGCACTTTCAAACAAATATTCAGCGCCAATTTTTTAAATATAGAACCTTATGGTCTCAAAATATGGAAGAAATGGAATATTCACTTGTTTCAACTATTTTGCTGACAACTTCAGCTTATAATAATATCTACAATAACAATATAGCATTTAATCTAAACTCACCTAACTCCAGTTGGTAAACAAATGAGAGTGCTTGAAAGAAAGACAAAGAATACCGTTTATGAAAAAATGCATAATGTGCAGGCTTCACTAGCGCTCTTTGAAATAAAATCGGGGATGATAATTATGCTCATACCACAGCTAGTATTTACGCATTAAGGTGCTGTTGGAGTCATAATAATAAATGTATCACAATTATTTACAAAGAAAACTCAAAAACTATTTAAAAACAAAATATTACGCCCAAAGTATGAGGCTTATTGAGTTTTATCTAATGTATTGCAATGTACAAAGTGTATAGAATAACTTTTCGTGCTAATAGATTTTTTACAATCGAAATATGTATTACACTTTTAAATTAGACGGCAGTTGAATTTGGAAACAAGTTGGGAGGAAAAATGCTTTGTAATAAAGTTTTTTTTATAACTACTACACGTGACACCAAATAAATCGACCCTCCCGCGACAAACACTTTCAAACGTATGCATCCCCACTTCCTACCAATATTGGCACCATTTAAAAGCCCAGTTCTAAACTTCATTTCATTAAAGGAAAGGTTTTAACCCCAAAAATGTGTCTGTAGAAGAATCCAGTCACTTCTTCAAAAAATAGGTAGTTACGCTT
>NW_021134650.1:0-1225 GCF_004193835.3 Ostrinia furnacalis
TAGCTGGAACTAGGCTTAACATGCTCCCGCATGTCTAGAATGATTGCCCAATGTTGATTTAGTCGGTTTTCTCCTGATGGGAACATGTAAGACAAAAATAAAATTTCCAATATTACAGACCTTCTAGAGCAGATGCCGCGAAAACTATACAATTTATAGAAAAACTTGACTATCTCATCTGTAGCAAATTGAATATGCTTTTTTTGGTTTATAGTAGTCATGTCACTAGGACGCATAGTTTCCGAGGATTAAGCGAAAAACCGGAAAGTGGCACCTTTAAACCCCCCTCTCCCCGCCGGCTCAAGGGCTAAGGGCGGGGACTTTTGCTATGTTCACCTCCTAACTAGTCTAAATAAAGTCCTGAAGTCAGAAATTGTGTTCTACAGTTTTCCATCTATAATGCTTTATTGACTGGACTAGTTAGTTAAGATTTAAACAGTAAACTCATAATACTATATTACCTATCGTAGTTTTTTATTGCTCGTTTATTTTCCAATTATAAACAAATGCTATTTTTATTTAGCTAATTATTTAAAAGTCTGACGCCCGTATTCACAGACATTACTATGAGGTCTCACAGCGCGCGTGGACGCAAAGGGTGACACGCGAACCAATCACAGAGCTCTATTCAACGCTGTGCGTTCGATTTGCTGCTTCACATAATCAAGCATCGTTTGTGAATACAGGCGTCAGTAACATTATTTTCTAGGGCCTTATTTTGCCTTTAGTGATTGTTAAAATTTAACAAATATCATTTCGTAATGATGATAAACGTATCCTAAACGAGCAGCAGAAACTTCTCATTCACGACAGATGAGCAGTACCTATTAGGTACCAAATTTAGATTCACGACATTTAAATATACAAATTACGCACAATCTTCAAAGTAAACAGCAAAAAATCTTGAATATTCCATTCGTACTCGAGTCGACTGCAAATTGTCCAATTTGGCTGATGAATTTTATGGCGTGTATTCAATGGCGTAATACGCAGCAATTTGTAAAATACCTCTGCGATGTATTTCTTAGTAAATAATGTTTAAACGCTTAGATCTCGGAGATGAGTTCGAGCAGAGTAAATACAAATGAGTAGGTCATCTTCATAGAAACGCCCAAGCGCGGTTTGTATGTGAGCGCGCCAATACGTATGCGGCGCGCACGCACACACTGACAAAATTTAGCGTTGATTAGCGGTGAGTTGCCCCGAATTTTGTCAGTGTGTAGGG
>NW_021134652.1:0-1243 GCF_004193835.3 Ostrinia furnacalis
CCGCCGCCGCCCCGCTGCCCGCTAAATTCCAGGCTGAGGCCTAAAACCAGCCTGAGAGTCAGTGCGGATAGTGGCCGAAGTCATTATCACTGAGCTATAGGACAGGAGTCGAGCAGCACGCCTCGTAGCGCGTGCATGTCGCGCCAGTCGCGCTTGTGCGCGCCGATGGTCACGTCACGGATGCAGCCCTTGAAGTTCTCGCGCCCGCCGTCCGCCCAGTCCGTCGTGCCCTCTGTAATGTGAGAAGTATGTCATAAATCGAAGGTAGCTTTGTTTTGTACTATGTTCTGAAAGAGCCAGATGTAGGGTTTCTTCGTAGAAATAGTGTAAGCGATAGGCATAATGCTTTTTAGTATAAAATACTAGAGAAAGGAGCAAGTACGATGATACCGGCACATATCGGAAATGCTCGAACACTGAGTTTTTGTCATCCGCTTAGTAATGGAGGGAAGTCGAACCTCAACTTCGAACTCCTATGTTCTTTTGATTAATTCCGGACAGGGAGGCGGCGCGCGCGCTGAGCACGTGCCAGGCGCTTAGCCACTACAAGTAGAGTACCTTGATTGGTGGGGATTCTTGGATGGCTCAAACTCAGGAGTGCAGGTGTGGTTTTGTTCCCTAGTCGACAAAGTACATGATGTGCCCTGCTTGCCTAAACAACTGCACGCAGGAAGATTTAATGGAGGCTACTGACAACGCCACTCTTGTGGCGGAGTTTTGGGCTGACACTGTTTTGTTTTGTAGTCGACACGACAAGAAGAGAGTACCTGGTAGTCCCCCTATGTCACTTGCGCGCCGGTCGTCTTCGAGTGCGGACGTCTGTCGATCGCTCCGAGGCCGCCACGTGGGTACCGGACCGCGTGGTCTGCATTTCGCGAATCTTTCGGGGTCCGCGAGTTTTCCGCTATACTATTGTACTGTGTGCCGGTATGCACAATACTAAATCTCTTCATATCTTATCTTGAGCACGTTCACAGTGTCAGCACATTTATCACGTATAGTGCTGATGCTGTGACGTCATTTACCTTTGATCTATATCGTATAAATAGTCGCGCAGTTCACATTAATAAACAGATTAATATCAGAGACTAACTACAACCCGTGTCTCATTCATACGGTCTCCCAACATGGCACAAATTGGTGACCCCGACGAAGAAGATGATCCTGACGAAGTTGCCACAAATTGGTAAACCCGACGAAGAAGACGACCCCGACGACGAACCGGACGAAGAAGACGATCCCA
>NW_021134653.1:0-68678 GCF_004193835.3 Ostrinia furnacalis
CAAAAAAGATATGCGTACCATTTTTACAAGCACTTCGCTTGTTAGTTAGTATGGGATAAATCTTGCAACTGAATTTAAAACCAGTTCTCCTTAACCAATTGAGCTGAAATTTGGTATACCTACTTGTGTATCTATAGCCTGACCAGGAACATAAAAACCCTCGCCATGTTGCGGAAAACTAATGGTACTAATTTCTTTTAATGGCAACAGTAACTGAAAACTTCATTGACATGTCACCTTGCATGTCAGTCTATTGCTGTCAAAGTGTATCCCACCAAAAACATTCTGTAAAAAATGGAATAACGATCATTACTTTCATAAACATTAGGTACAACAAAAATATTATTTGCAAATTAATAATCTAGAATTGTAGAATAACGTCTACCGCTACATAATTATTTTAATTCACAGTCAAACTAGCTATAAATTTAACAAAATATCAGTTTTATCGGAATTAATTAATTTTTGAATCGAGTCACACGATATCATTCGATGACTTTGCGAATGCAGTACGATGATACGATTACTTTTACGTTGCGGCAATCACTAAAATTCGCTAAAATGACACTAATGACGTTTAAAAAGTGGCACGCTCGGCTTCATACAAATTTTGACACATGCTGCATCTATCCTTATCTGTGATACACATTTACGCCCGTTGACGGTTTCTGGTTTGTTCCGTATTCTGAGATTCCGACAATATTTTCATTGAATAATGTTTCCGACAAAGGTTGTCAAATTTACTGACATGTTTATCGTATAGTACAGTCCACTATGAAAATTAGGTGTGGTTTGTTTCAACTACCAATTTTTAAATTTTTTGTCACTTTCTAAGTGTTGAATTTTATGGATTTGGGAAAGAAGTACCGAGTTTGATGCGTTCATGAGCAGACAATGCAGTTGAATATTCAAGTTCTGAATTTGATTATTGATGAATTACGAGGGCTGCACTAAAAGTATCGGGAATGGAATATTTCCACTGTTCCAGTCATATTAAAATCTATTNTTTAGCATCCTTCTTATTTTCCTCATCCTCCTCTTCTTCTAGTATTCTTATATTTGCTGCTCCGCTCTCGAACAAAAAGCTAAATCAATTGTAGCAGCTAAAGTTGACTCATGAGTGAGTTGACCTTAGCAGCTACTCCTGAATTTACTACTCCATGTATTTTTTTTATGTATGAGACTTAGTCTTCATACCGCTCATTGGCATTCATAATTTCAGTGGGGTTGTCTTTTAAGAGAGTAATTGGAGAATGCTGTTTCATTAATTCTCTTTTCACTTCTGTTGTTTAATACTTGATGAAACAACTTTTAAGTGGTTTTCCCATGCCTCCCAAGGTGTTGAAACCAGCTTGATGTATGTGTAATAATGGAATGCGCATTTAGACACTTATCAAAAGTATCCATAATATTAGAGTATATTCATCCAGGGTTACTACGCAGCTGCAGTAGGTCCACCATCCTCGGTGGTGTGCGGTGAGCGGTCAGCTACCTGGCAGCTATGGCACCCGGCCCTGGAAGCGACCCTAGACGCGCACTGCTCAGACCAGTCCACTGTAGCCAGGATCGCTGGGGCATTGAACGCGCTCATTGACAAGATGAGGGAGGGAGTATATCAGGTATGTGCAGCCGTCAATAGGAGGTTTTGCTTTAAGCATTCGTCCGCGTTAAACTAGGGACGTTTAACGCGGACGAATGCTTAAGGCAAAACGCCGATAGTGATGTCCCGCGTTCCCAAATCATATGGCTTACCGAGGGTAACGTCATGTTTTTTGTGGACAGGTCCTGCCCTTCTGGCAGGTAGAACTCCACATAATAACCCACTAGCTGCTCCTGCGGTTGGTGGGTATAAAAATTTGTGTATTTTTCTGACGAAAATAAAAATATTCAGAAAGTTTTAAAAACACAAGTCACTGGATAATGTTTACCTATCACTACAGTGCTGAGAAGAAGCTGGGGCTAGAAACTCAGTCACTATGCGAGTATACCGTACATGAACCACTTTTTTTTTTCTTTCCCACTCATCCCAACCTAAATTCCTCTTATACGCAAATACACTAACAAACATACACCAACACACACAACACTCACGTCTCACATGTACACACACAATCAACTGAAACTAACGAGTACCGTACATACATATTATTGTCTTTGTATTTATAGGGTTTTTGTTTTTGTATTTTAATTACCCCTGTTTAATCTTGCCCTCCTCCCCTTTTTACTGGTTGTTTCCCACCTTCCAACTAAGGGAAAAGGAGGAGGCTGAAAATCAGCGCGGGGTAGGGTATGCTTGACCTCGCATATGCTGAGCCTCATCCTTTTGCCTCTTATGTTTTTTAATGTAATTTTTTGTTTATATTTCTGTTTGTAAAGCATGTAAAAACGAGGCAATAAAGTATTATCTTATCTTATCTTATCTTATCTTATCTTATGTCAGACATAACAACTAATGATGACAGTGACAATGTTTGTCGTCCCCAGGGCACACTTCGCGTAGTGAGTCGCTACATGGCTATGTGCGCTCTACGAAGGCGCGCACACCGATGCGCCGCGTATGCGCAAACGCATGCTCGTGTGTGCGTGTCAGCGCACGCGCCGCACCACCTGCTGCTCATACTGGATGAGTGAGTTTTAATTTTGGACTGATTGATATATTTTAGCAGCGGTAAAGGGGACACCATTTACAAACTTTATTCATTTAATATCACTTTTCTCGGTGTCCTTCTTTGAGTAATCAAATCATAAAGTTTAATTTGGCTCACTTCCCAGAGTTAGAGAGTCTCAACCGAGAGATGAAGGCAGGCTCCGGTCCAGCGTACTCCAGGAGACAGCTGCGGTACCTATGGCGAGTGGCCAACGAACTAGTCCGGTGCAAGAACATGGTGGTTTGTGTAAGTTCCTAGGTACAATATTTGGCATGATACAGTCTAAATAAGGCTGCCAGTTTTGTTCGGGTATCAGTTTACTTCGCAAAGAACGGAATCTCTGAAGACAGTTCTCTTCAGCCGCTGGTATAGCCTCAACTGGGAGATGAAGGCGGGCTCCGGGTCAGCGTACTCCAGGAGACAGCTGTGATACTTGTGGCGAGTGGCCAATGAGCTGATGCGGTGCAAGAACATGGTGGTTTGCGTAAGTAACAAGGTGCAATATCTGGTATGAACCATTTCCCAATGGCATGGTGGTTTGGGTATAGGCAGTTCTTAATAGCCTGGTGGTTAGGACTACTTCACCAATAGATATTCCTGACTCCGTGGGAATCCCAGGAGATGGTCCTGTTCAGCCGTTGGGAGAACCAACAGGGAGATGAAGCCGGGTTTCGGTCCAAAGTACTACAGGAGACAGCTGCTGGTGGTTCGGATACAGTCTGCATGTCTCCTATTTATTAGACTTGTGGATAGTCGTTGAGAAACAACTCCTTTTATTAATACCTTTCTCAAGACATTATGCCACAAATAATCATGATCCATATCCAAAATGTTTCAATGTATTTCCTATTTCCATGATATTCTCAATAACCAGGAAAGCCACAGCAATTTCCGCGCCAACCTGATCCAGGCGACGGCTCCAGGGGACGAGCCTATAGAAGAACTGATCCACATCCTTGCCATCGCTCTGGACCAAGCTCGAGACCTTTACTTGAACACCTTGCAGTATAGAAGCTTAGGCGAGTTCGACAGGGAACTGTTTCAGTACAGGTACCTACTATTTCTGCTGTTTGTTATATTCATCTTACCGTGAGAGAAACATAGGTACTTCCATGCTTCTGAATTAAAATTTATTCCTGTAACAGCTCACAGGATGAGTTCTTATAGTAAGTCCATGCCTATATTTATCTCTGAAGATTAGATATACCTTGGATTTTCATATGTCATCCGCTCGGCTCTAGAGGACATTTGGGAAGTCAATCCTTGACGGCGAACTCCTATTATTTCTGATTAACTTTTTTTTTTGCTGTAGCTGTAGGTCCAGAGAAGGGAACGAGAATAGTCCCAGGCAGGATATCTCGAGAGAGACCATTTGGCCTTTAAATTCGAGCCTGCTACCCCTCCTGCACTATGCGGGGTTGCGTACAATAAAAGCATCTGATATCAGATTAAACAAAATCAAACCCGCTAAGAAAGTTCCCTACAATTTTATAAAAGCTGAGAAAGCCAACAAAGAACAAACTTCCTTGCAAATCCACTTTATTCTTAAACTTACTTTAAACTTTTCTAAATTGCACAATAAAAGTTCAACGCAGGCAACAAAACTAGAAAACTATGGCCATCTAGTGACCGTTATTTTCACATTTATGCCATAAGGTTGTGTAGTATTATTATGGTTTTTAGAATACATGAGAAGTACTCGTATCGTACGTTACATTTATGAGCAATGTGTAATGGTAAAAAGATCATGACATGTGATCCTGAAGCACTACGATAGCAGAGAGAGATATACATAATATTGTATTCAAGTTTCCTCCTCAACAAAAAAAAGTATTTTTCAGTGTATCCAAGATACTAGTTACCATTTAACCAAAATGCCATTATTTTAAGGTCCAAAAAGTGGAATAAACTCAAAGAATACTACGATGCGTCATCCGCTTGCCTCATAGACGCGGTCCGAAGAGACCCCGACCTCCGAAGAGAAGACCTGAAAGACCCCCTCAACATCATGAAGAACATCCTCCACTGGCTACACAAAGGAGCGAAAGATGATAAAAAATACTTGGGACCAGTTCTAAAGCCATATTTGGATGGTCTTTTCACAAGTTCTTTGGAGAACTCCTGGTTTTTGGAGGACTTTGACGCGAAATGCTGTGAGAAGGAGTTTGAGGGGCTGAAGGAGTATTGCGTGGGGGTACATGATGGGAATATTGAGCCATGTATGGGGTTGCTGGATGCAGCGAAGAGAATGGCGTGGGCTAAGGCAATGGTGGACTTTGTGGACCGGTTTCGGCATGTTGGTGAGTAGTCATTTGTTTTAATCGTTTTCTTCATTATAAAGCTAGATACATATTTATTTGTATTACGTGAATATGGTAAAAAGTACCGGTATAACTTTTCATCGTCATAATAGTAAATATTACGCTATAATTTAATCTACATAGACAAGGTCACTGGCAAAAAACTGGTTCTTAAATAAATAAGCCCAAACCAATACAAACGAATATGTTCAATATTTGTATTATGGAATCAAACCTTCGACCTTTGCCATAGTAATCAGGTAACCACCCGGTGACCCATCAGTCCAGTAAACAAATACTCTCACATTATAGAACCTCTTTTATTCCCAAACAATAGTAATAGGACCCGCATGTCACAACTCACAACACCAGGGAACTACTCCGAAATGCTGTTTATTAGTTTCGGGTCTATCTGTCACTGTCGCTCATGCTGGCATCTCGCTTTGTGTGAGAGCAATGGCAACATTCGAAACTTCGGATAACGTTTTTCGGAGTAACCTACAGAATACATAAGCATCATCCGTATTCCATCTAATGTAATTTGATAACCATCAATAGACCTATGGTATTGTGTGGGGAATCAAAGGGTGTATATTAATAGCTATAATGTGATGATGTGGTATCAGCCTTCTTAATTAGTAGTATAATTATAATAAAATAATAATAATAAATCTTTGGACAATTTCACACAGCGCCAGCTAGCCCCAAAGTAAGCAACTTAATGCTTGTGTTATGGGTGCTAGCTTAACGGATATACTACTAATATACTTTTTTTTTAAATACATAAATATTATACATAGTATTAGTAATTACTCGCAATTGAAAGGCTTTGTAGGATCTTTTAGTGGAATAATGGATGTTGGATATGGGGAATTCGGGGTAGACTCCAAATTTAGATTTCTATGAAAGTGACACATAAATGAACATAATTTTATACATACGAGTTTTTTTATATGAGTTATATTAAACACTCAACTTCAATCTTGTAACGATTATGAAATTGTACTTGTGTACTGGAGCTTCTAGTAATAAAATAACTTTCTTGAAAAACCTAAACCTTCCGTTTCAGTCATTTTATGACAAGCCTATTGTAGACTCTCCAGCATATAGGGGTTAATTAGGAAAACGTTTTAAAATATTTTCTATATCCCTTTCCCACTTGCAAAGATTCCATAGTGAGTGACAGCGACGCATTCCAACTTCATCGATCTCGTTTTCCAGAGTAGGCCTTCTTCTAAATGGATCAACATTTCCACGAGTTTTGCATAATATGACGTTAACTTTTAAACTATAGCCAGTGTAAGTAGAGCTATGAGTATAGTTCGCGTGGAGTGATTTAGGGAAAGGCAGTGAAGTCGGCAGGTCAAGTGAGGCTGGTGAAAAGTTAATTCCGTTTGAGGCTGCGGTTTTAGACGTAGAGTCGCTGGACGTGATGGTGGATAGTTTTAACGGACTTAAAATATTTTGGACATGCTTATTTTTGTATAGGTTTGATGATAAAAACAATGGGATCATTATTAGTTTTTTGCTAATAAAGCGGCGCCAGTTTGACACGAGATACATACTTTGATTTCTTTTCTATTAAACGTTTTGGCCCTATAATACTGATTTGGTGAATCTCTCGCTTCAGCAAGCGAGAGTTTTTCCGTTTCTTATCAGAATTGTATGCCTATCCCCCGTCATATTCCTTTCCCATGCGAAAATCGTAACAAAAATAATACGGTAGACGAATGTTGGTAGGCATATTAAAGTCCTTCACTTAGGCTGAGTTGCGCCATCTTACTTTAACTTTAACAAACGTCAAAAATTTTCAAACTCCATAAAAAACACCGTTATAGTTACGGTCAAAGTTAGGTGGTGCAACTTAACCTTAACGTTAGCTATTTTATGGATCTTTGTCAAGGATAGGCTGTCAAATCCAGTCACTCTAGATTGGTGCCTTAAAGTTGGTGAGTGTGGAGACTGGCGACTTGCAAATCTGCAAAGTTCGATACAGTGTCCTGTCGGGCTTCCTCTATCCTCTAGTTTTACAAGTTTTGTTGGGTCTCATACAATTTTCATGGACGTAAAAAAATGCTTAAAGTGTTTGTGACAACCCAGCACAATCTTAATTCGCTGGGTGCGAAGTAGGTACTAGGTGGGGGGGACATAATCTATCGCAGCGCTCATGGTGGTCAAAAGTAGAAATAATGTAAGCTCTGTCATCAGATGTATCTGTCAATGGCAAAGCGATTCTACATAATACATTTTAATATCATTAATTAATCGCATGAAAAGGGTCCTACTGCGAACTTAAATAAAATAGTGGACTGTATTTCGATAGGGCTGTTTTAATAGCCGTTTACAATTTGGAAATAACTAAACTATACAACGTGGTAGTACAAAAATGAGTCACAGTAGTTGTTGTGCACAGATGTTTGCCTTATGATGAGAGCGTGAATTATTGAACTCTGCTCTTGTTTTGTTCTTAATTCTTCTACATCTCGGACTTGTCCAGCCAATACCAACAACTTTCCTTTAAATACGGTTTGTGGTTGGAATTTGATATTGTAACTCTCACAAACCCGGTCTTCAAAACGATACTCATTTCGATCTGATAAATTATTGATACATTAAAATGATTCGATTTGATAAATATATTTACTGTTATATAATGAAACCGTTAAAGTAGCTTTTTCTTTTTGTNCCCGAAATTTTCAGTGCCGCCCTCGTATAAAATAAATCCTACTAGCTCGATTGATGGTTTCATTTAATTTATTTAAACCAGGTTACTTATAATAATATTTTTTCGTTAATTTATGAAAATATCAAATTAGCCCGTAATCCTGAATTCTGATACATAAAGTTAGCCTATTAATTTAACACAGCTACGACTGTACTCAGTGTTGCACTATCAAATGCAATTGACGCGCCTCTATGCCAGGGTTTTTATGTTCCTGGTCAGGCTATAAGTACGATGACAATGCAATATTATGGTACCATGGAGCTGGATGGAGTATGGAGGTGGCCATAAGAACTCTTAACAAAACGGCGGCATTACATCTAGTTTGGGTTCGTTGGACTTGTCTTTTCGAGCACTTTAGTGCTAGATGATGTTCAGGGTCCTGATGATGAAGTCAAGAGGTGGCAGGAGCTGGCCATAGGAACTCCTAAACGATACATCTGTTTCCGCAATTTATTACACCGATCTTGTCGCGACAAGGAAAAATTTCCGTGCTTTTAAGCGATTTTGTGAAAAATATTATTGGCAGGTAGTTGCTAATTACTCATAAGATAGGCCCCCTTAATTTAATTTATTGTCCGTGGTGCATAATCTTTTTCTTAAAGGTTTTTAAACCTTTGTTTGTCACCTGTCATCCGCTTTGCAATGGAGGGAAGTCGAACCTTAATTTCGAACTCCTCCTATGTTCTTCTGATTAATTTCGTTGCGGGTCCAATGACAGTTTAACTTTCCCCCGGGACAAACTTGACCTTCATTGGTTGGGTTTTTGTGGCGGTCAAGCTGTAGATCCTGGCTACACAGGAGTTGCAGTGGTGGGAACGAGAGGTGGGAATAGTCCCGTATAAGAAACTCCAATTACGCGTAGAAGCTAACGCTCTCTTTTTCACTCGCTCTCTTATTCATAAAAAAAAATACGATACAGCGTTATTAAATTCAAATTCTTTATTGCTTAATTATTTAATACTTCTAGTAAAATGAATCAAGGTAAGTTAAGAACAAGAAATGAATCTTCCCCATAGAAGTAAATAGGTAAATGAGTGAGCTAAAGTAGAGAGAGCGAGTGAACCTACTTTATTTCTCGTCTAAGCAAAACATATGAAACAGAGTTAAAGAACTTGTATCCAGAACGTATGGAATTTATTTTCACATCCAGACAAGACTAATACCTACCTCACAGAATCCTCCAACGACGACCTTAGTCCGTCTAGTGTCGCTGACGTGAGCAGCCGTGTGCACCTGCATCGAGCGAGGGTCCGCAAACTTGCGGGTCTCTTCCTCGGCTTCGTCGGAGTATACCAGCTCTTTGCAGTTCACCTCTTGTTCCTGTGGAGAAAGTTAAACAAAATAATATGCAAGGGGTGAAGACGGAGATTTCCCCCCAGATTTTTCTAGCTTGTACCACCTGTACTATAATTATAATTTGGACGAAAACTGTCCCTTGCTGCAGACTAAAATTTTGGAATTGTAATGGTCATCCAAAATTCTAAAATATAGCAAACTAAAGTGGCAGTAGGCCAGCAATATGAACCGACGACAGAGGGAGGAGTAAACGTGTTATCGAATAGAAATCCCATTTTGGCAAATAAATGTAGCAAGCGTAGTAGTTTAAAGAATATTAGCAAAGGCTATGTATGTAATAGGCTGAAATGATGATCTTGAAAAAAAACACTCATCTCCAAAACCAAAAGCTGGTATCTCTTATGGCAGTTCATGCAGTTGATCCGATTTCTTAGAGCTCTTTCAAATTTGATGTTTTGAGCCGGACGTTTTTGCAGGACCGCAAACGGTAAATTGTATTGGATGACAAGTAAACTTTAAAATTGACAATTAGGTACCAATAGTTAGTGGTGTGTGGTCTTGCAAACGCACGACAGATCCTGCTGAAAACGTCTAATTTTAATGAACCCAAATGTTCTAGATCCGTAAGTAAGTATTTTGTATTTTAACTGGTTCGTATTGCGATGTTCTTACACTGCACAATTCGCTCATAGTGTCAGTGTCCAGTGAATCCTTGGCGCATATCATGTCATCCTCAATGATGTGGTGGTACCGAGGCTCCCAGCGTTTCTTGCAGTTCTTCTTCGATATCAACACCACATCTGTTTCTAAAAGAGTCGGCGAGTTGGTCGTGGTTCTTGTGATTACCTAAAAATTTATAATTAGTATGAGGAGAATCAGATAGCGTGGCTTTTTCTTTGTAAAGGTTTAAGATTTTGTAGAATTTTGGTTTGATTTGACTGAAACAACTAGATATCCTCTTCGTAAGCTATCTGGATGAGATGGTTCTCTAACGATAAGACCGCAGATTGTACAGTTTGAATTCTGAGTTTATTTTATTTAGGTGTTTTGTGTGATGTGAAAATTAGTAGGCACTTACTTTTACCTTTGAAACTAATGCAAGTAAGGCACAGTTATTGTAAAACACCTGTACTTTTGCACGTGGCATACAATTCCGTTAATTAAAGGCATACTTAGGCATTTGCACGAGGCTTTATTAGTTCAGTGATTGTGATCAAGAACCAATCAATTCATCTACACAGGATTTATATACAGGAAAATTTTTATTGTTTGTTTTTAAAAGGCTCCGAAACTACTGGACCGTTTTGGAAAATTATTTCACCAGAAACAGGCGGTATTTCAATATAACATAAAAACATACATCACCAAAAGTGTCCGTCGACCCCCACCCAGCGATAGAACCAACTGTTCCGGACTTCTCAAACTCCTCACTGATATTATTAAAGGCCACCTTCTTCGGAATAAAGTCGCAGCCGCGGATGCGTCGCTTGAAGTTGAAGTCGTCTTCCACCTTCACCACCGCTATGTCTTTGACCATCCATCGAATGTTGTCGAACTCGTTGCCGTCGAAAACGTATGCTGGAAAGGTTTTGGGAATTCCAGATGTTTGGATCTCGATTGCAGCAAGTTAGTGGTAAAAGTTAAAGAGTTATTTATCATTATTCATTAGAATCATGGATGTCTGAACTCTGAAGTAGGTAAAACTACACTGTACGGTCGATTTAGAAAAACTGTCTATTTGAAAGTATGGTGTTTAACAGTCAGTAACAATTTTACAGTCAATTGCAGCAAGTTAGTGATAAAAGGTAAAGAAAAGAGTATCTTTATTAATTAGAATCCTGGATGTCCGAAGTACGTATATCTAAACAGAATTTAAGTCACGCTGTTGGTTTGGGAAAAGTGCCTTTATCTGTGAATAGGTATTTAAACTATTTAAGTAGGTATGTAACTAAGTACAGTCACCAGCTCCTCAGGTTAGATTTTTGTGACAAAATAGCTATTATCTGACCTCTGTACGTAACTACCCTCTTTTAAGTCAAGTTTGATCTGTAGTTCAAATCTTTCTCGGATTCAAACTGCATAATATCTTTGGATTCGAAGGTAGGCTGTCAATTTTAGTGTTATAGTTGTTTCAACGTGGGATCCTACCTATACCATGTTCTGCTTGTGCCTCCTTATTAATGCTGTAATCTGTACGTACTCAGTACTCACTCTTTGGCACACATTTCCAAATCGCCTTCTTAGCTCCGTACTTGATGCACTCGTCATCCGTATCTGATGGAGGAATCCACCTAAAAAAATAATATCAGTGATACATAATTGACGACCCGCGACCGACTTCCTACTCCTCCTAATGTTCTTCTATTAATCTCGTTGCGGGTTCAATGACAGTTTAACTTTCCCTTGGGACAAACTTGACCTTCACTGGTTGGGTTTTTATTGGCGGACAAGCTGTAGATCCTGGCTACAAAGGAGTTGTAGCGGTGGGAACGAGAGGTGGGAATAGTCCCGTACTTATGTCGTTGTAATACGTGCTACTTTACCTGTGAGTTCCGGACTTTCCGGAGACCATAGCACTGGAGGCTAGCTGGACTGCAGGTGCACCTGTAAAGACGACCTTATTCCATTGTACCTATTACGTGCTACTTTACCTGTGAGTCCCAGAGATCACGTCTTCTATGCAGGCGACGGAGAGGATGATGATGTCACCGTAACGCCAGCTGTGTCTCTGATGGTAAAGACGACCTTATGCCACTGTAATACGAACTGTTTTCCCTTACCTGTGAGTCCCAGAGACCACGTAGAACTGCTTGGCGTCTTCGATGCAAGCGGCGGAGGTGAGCATATACCGCTCGTGGATGATGACGCCTCCACAGAGCAAGTTGGTGTCTGCTGTAGTGAAGACGACCCTATGCCGTTGCAATACGAGCTGTTTTACGTATGAGTGTCAAAGCCCGTATAGATCTGGAGGCTGGCCGGAGGTACACCTGTAAAGACGACCTTACGCCGTTGTAATACGAACTGTTTTCCCTTACCTGTGAGTCCCGGAGACCACGTAGAACTGCTTGGCGTCTTCTATGCAAGCGGCGGAGGTGAGCACATACCGCTCATGGATGATGACGCCTCCGCATAACCAGTTGGTGTCTGTTATGTGAGGGTCGGCGCTGGAAGCTGGGCGTAGGTACACCTGGATAGACCTTATAGCGTTGTAATATAAAAATACTAAGGCTGGATTGCACCATCTTACTTTAACTTTGACAAACGTCAAAAATCTGTCAAACTCCATACAAAAAACACCGGTTATCGTTATAGTTACGGTCAAAGTTGAGTGGTGCAACTCAGCCTAAATGTTATTATGCAAAATGGTGAAGTATGATGTGAATTCAGAGTTTATTACACTCGTCAGTGAGGTTCGTGGAGACCATGTACAGAAAAGCGCAGACGTGAGACGTCCACCTTGTAGTCGACCTCATAAAGGTAGCAGAAAGGCGCTGGATGCAGGCCGCTACCAACCGGTCAATATGGAAATAATTGGAGGAGGCATGTTCAGCAGTGGACGTCGTGTGATGAAAATTGATGATGACTCGTTATTATGCATTTAACATACCATGTAAGGCCTCGTTTCACCCACTTCTCGCCCGCCTACTATTCTTCTTGTGTTTTTAAAAGTTACATTTTGCGATAAGTTGAGGACTTCTTTTCTTAAAGGTTCTGAGGAAGAAGTTTGTTAAAGTCATATGAGTAAACCAAGTGATCTCAAAATTAATGAATTATGGCATTAAGTAGGTAATTGTTTTGTTTCAAACAAGTTAACAATAGATAACACACTTACTTACCGGCTTTAGTAATCCCAAAATATAAAATTATACAATTTATTAACAATTTCATTTTAACAAAACAATGTTATCCTTCATTGTAAAGTCACATAAACTTTGCTTCAATCACATGCTTCACTGAAAACACATAAGTTTAGTCATTGCATTTGGAAAACTAAATTCTTATCAGAATTTGTTGGCTTTATCAATGAAAGAACTTAATTTTATTGTTTTGTCCACTCGTCGACTAGGTATATAAATTTTTTTTTTTTTTTATAATGGCAATCCGCGCAGTATGCGCCGTGCCAGAGTCGAGTAAAACGGGGAAACGGGGAGATTAAAATATTTTCGGCAACGGATTTAAATTTAGGAAATTAGGATCAGGAGAGGACATAGGATATAGGTAACTACTACTAGTACTAAATACATAAATACANAAAATCAATATGTACATTTTTTTTTTTAGTGGCAATCCGCGCTGTTTGCGCCGTGCCAGAGTCGAGTAAAACGGGGAAACGGGGAGATTAAAATATTTTCGGCAACGGATTTAAGGAAATTAGGATCAGGAGAGGACATAGGATATAGGTAACTACTACTAGTACTAAATACATAACGACTAAAATATTAAATACAAGAACAACAAGTTTATTTATATCTTAATACTATTGAAATTTAAGTATGAAATAATACATTTATACAATTTAAGTAAAGTATACATACTATAGAGGTTGGGAACGGAATATGGAGAGAGATTAATGAGTTCAGGAGGACATTTCGGTTACTGTAACGAGGACAAGTGAAGAGAATATGATTGAGATCCTCGACCTCTATCCCACACTCACATTTATTGTGGTGCAGCAGTCATCTTGACATTTACTTTTTTTTAAGGCAAAGGAATTACATTGAGCACCCAAACCACAGATTACTTAGTAGCCCAAATATCTTTTTTGTCTTTAATAATAACTCAAAAATACAAAAAGACATCAGTTTTGGTCAACTATTTCTTAGTTTTACTTTTACTCGTATTTCATTTGTTTCTGTGAAATACGTAAGATATTCCCAATAAAATATTCCGTAAAGTACCGGTTTTACAAACGTCACTAGGCGCACGAAGAAACGCCACCTGACAAAAGAGTCCCTACTTAGGTTTACTATAGCATGGTGAAAACGAACTTAGGTTAGTGGGCAGTTTAGGCGATCGTTTAACCAAAGTGATATTTAGTTAGCAAACGCTTAAGGGATCGATGGTGAAAACGGGCATTAGTCTACTTTACTCACATTATAAACCATTTTTAAAAGCATAAAAGCAGAAAATAAATGACTATTTTCAAATTGAATCATAACTGATTAGATGATAGAGCCCCCGATTAACGTTTTATACAGAATTATTAATAGTACCTACTAGTTAGTGGAGTCTATTCATTAACCAGATAGAAAATATTTTCATAGACCATTAAGCAAATAGAATTACTGAAGCGTAATACTTAGTGAATATAGACTATGATCTATCTTCATATTTCACTAAAAGACTGCGCAGTTTCGTAGGCTTTAATGGCTGGCGTAAAGTGCACAACTTAATATTTATTGCTTAAGTTTCTCTCTGTTTCTCATTTTTTCTGTTTTGTTTTAATTAGTTACTAAAACTTTTTCGGGCTGATGTACAAAAAAAAAACTATGTACGAGTAAAACGTAAGTAAGAAGATATTATGTTCAGTTAGTACTTACAAAAAATAAAAAACCTTGGGACGAGGCTTTTTAAATTAGATTAAAAACATTTGGGAAAAGCTACTGTTGCGAAGGAAACAATAACTTTCAGTTTCAATTCAAGTTGTACAGCCGTGAGAACATCAGGCTCTACATTTTCGTTGCAAAATCAAACCTAACACAACTACATAAGGTGCTACAGTTTTCAGCTGTTACATTCCAGTCCAACACCCGGTAATAGGAAATCCTGGAATAACAATATCGTTACTTCGGAATTCGGAACGAGTCCAGGCAATTAGCGGTCCCGTCCAGGGACTTCCGGCGGGTTCCGCTCGTTTCGACGAAATATTTTGGATTTTATAGTCAGGCCTTTTATCCGAGTGCCTTTATCTGAATTTTCTATTAAAACTAATGACAACAAAACAAAGACAAAATATACGAGTAAAATACGTATTAGTTTAGTACATCGTCATCCTTAGTAGGTATAGAATCTAGAAACACGTTAATGGAAAACATTAGGTAAAACCAATTTTTGTCGACAGGTCTTCTGATCGAAGACGAAATAATATTATCTTGATTCAGCATGGTGTTATACTCTCTTTGGTTCAGTTAAGGTTAAAATGTATTATAGTTATTATGTACCTACGTTTGTTATAGGTAATGTTATTCTTAATCAACATGAGCTTTTTCAAAATTCCGTGCAAGCAAATACGTCCATTTATAGCGTAGTATCAAACTTCTAGCATATTAATAGATCTAGGTTACAGTCCACTGTACAAATTACCATTCTACTTAACTTTCCAAGTCCTTAGTGACGAGTATTAACCTTTATTTGGTTTCAAAGAGTCTGAAACTTCAATGTTTCAGTATCCTTTTATTTAAAAGATAAGAAATCAATTGACGGGCTATATTGGCCATCTTGACTTGAAGGGGTTCCCATTGTTTATCCTCAATGAGACGATGGAAACATTTTGGCTCTCCAAGGGTTTCTTCACTGAATAAAGGTTGCTATTTACCTATTGAAGAAAAGGATAACTTATAAACGAAGTTTTATGGACTAATAATAATTAATTAATTATTTGTTAGTTAGATTTTTTTGAACTAAAATAAGTATAAAGGTTTTATGACTTGATTTAAGATTATTAAATTTACAGTAGTTAAAGTTTAAAGTCTTCATGATTTCAGGGCACGTTCTCCTCCCAATTAAATGACTACTTGATCTACCACTACTTCGAGGCATAGAAATAAGTGGTAAACGAAACTCTGTGTTTGTTATACCAGGATGTTAGCTCATATTAACTAATAAATTACGATTCGACGTTTACAGTTTCCGAATTGTTTGTATTGTACATATTGCTTCTCAGATTTACGTGAACGTTAAGACCAGACAAACAAGTTTTATGAGAGCACCGCGATATTAAAATGAACTTGTTCCAAACATTTTAATATGAAACCTTAAGGGTATGAAGCTAATCTTCAGAAGAAGTTAGTTGCACTGAGAAATGTATTTTCATTAAGTAATCCCAATGTTGTTATGTGAAACGTAGTAAGGTAAAACCTAGCATATAGGTTTCTGGTAACGTTGCACATTCATGCGATTGTAATAGTGTGTATTAATTGAATATTTTATATCGGTTATTAATTGAGATACAGATAAATACATACAACTTTGATCAATATGCTCAATGCTTTAAGCTTAATGTTATATTAGAAAACTAGGACAACAAGAAAAAAACCCTTCTGACCAGCGCGCAGGCCAAATCCAAAGCCTCTGGTGAAATAAAGAGGCTCGTGGTCCTGCAGTGCAGGCCAAATTATCTGGTTATCATGATGAATATGTATTGAGAAATTTTCTGCCACCATAGAACTACAAAATATTTTCATCATACATATTTCACCACTGAATTTTCTTTCTAGATTTCCGCCTAGTATTCCCAACGGGTGACGGCATGGCGATCTCCTACCCCATCAGGCTGCCGACGCGCCGCGAGCTTAGTTCAGCTCGCACCCTGACTCTTAGCAGGAGGGATAAGGTGGAAGCCAAGCTGCGGCTTGCGAGGAGATGTGTGCTGGCTGCCTTTAGCACAGCTCTGGTGGGAGATCACAGGTAAATAAAAGCCTGCTTCTAACTTAGCTTAGCAAGATGAGTTCTGACATGCAGCAGAAGAGATAAGGGGGAACGATCGGGACGACGGGAGAGGCACCGATGGTTGCATAATTAGCACTGCTTTGGTGGGAGACGACAGGTAAATATAATATAGCTTTCTCCAGAATGAGCTCTAACACTCTCCAGGAGAGACTAGGGGGAAGCTGTGCTATGGCTAGCGAGGAGATGCGTGCTCGTGTCATTTACCACTGCCTTATGCCCGTTTTCACCATTAATCCCTAATTTTTAAGTGACTTCTATGGTAACACATCCTTGGGTTAGGCCTTTGACCAGCAGTGGACGTCTTTCGGCTGAAACGATGGTAACACATAACAGGAATTTTGTTTTCATAGGGGTCATTTAAAAATTAGGGATTAATGGTGAAAACGGGCATTAGTCTTTGAAACACCTTCTAGTCTAGCTAAGGTAATTAGCTCGAACGAAAATAATTTCAAAGAAAACGTCAAATTAAATTTCGTTATATCTATATTACCTTAAAAAGTTATTAATAAACGAATAGCTATTAATAAATAGGGAACACCAAGAAATACATTGCAAATAATTCCCTTTCATATAGTTCAGACAGACTAAAGTAATTTAAATTATTATAAAAGATTAAAGTGCTAGTATTTACGTGGATTTATTTTTTAACTAAATGGATCATTCCACACCCAACTTTAATCTCCAATACCCATACACAAGAATGTCGAGATTCTTTCAGGAACAGAAACTGCTAGAAAAGTCAAGTTGGTAGTTTGTTTGTTATAAACCGGGCGTTTTATGTCCAACGTCCCGCGTAACGAGGGTAGCACGGGAACTGGCAGCTGTATCTGGGTCTATCGATTGGGAGGTTAAAACTTTTACAGTGACTTATTATTAGAGTCACTGGAAATAAAGCGACATTGGCCTAGTGGTGTGTGAATTTAGTTTGAAAAGCAGCTTTTAAAGTGTTTCATATTGTATTCACGCGAATTCGCCCGCGTGGAATTTTGTCTGTCATAGAAAAATTTTATCGCGCGCGTCCCTGTTTCAAAAACCGGGACAAAAACTATCCTATGTCCTTTCCGGGGACTCAAACTATCTCTATGCCTTTCATCAAAATAGCTTTCGCATTTATAATATTAGTATAGATAGTATAGAAGTAAAGATGCTAAACTGTTTGTAGGTGAAGGCCCTGGACAAGGTTTAAGGTGTACTTAAATGCCCTGGACAAACAGGGAGTTCGAAAAGACTTTTTTGATAAAATTGCGGAAATTATTAATAAAAATATAACAATTATAATAAAAGTAGCTCAATTAGGATCCAATTACTATTCGAGTTTGTATTATCAAAATGAACCCAACTTTTAGTTACACCCTACGAGTTTGTCTCACCCTCTTCAGAACACCCTGTACCTATAGTGTCTATCTAATATCATTTAAATTACACAACTTTCGGAGGTTCGACCCGAATCAAAAATATGTAAGGGGATATTAAATATTTTAACACACAATATAAAAACTTAAAATCTATAAAATTAATAAGTACTATGAAATTCAAGGAACATTTAAACAATCTGCAGCACTTCGTGAGCTGAATACATTTGCAATTAACAAATCAACAATTCAAGTCCGACGCCATGTTGGATCCCGACAATTTATTTATAAGGGAACGGGCACAATCTTGATTAATGCCCATCGGCCGGCTGATACCGATTTCTAATTTGTGTTAAAGGCCCAGCGAATTATTTTTGGTAGACCCATGGCCACAACTGACATAAAAGTTTGCTTTGGAGAAGGACAAAAATTAGTTTTGGCACTATGTATAGGGTCATCAGTTCTAAGATCAGTTTTGGTAAGTTTTAAGCCTATAAAAAGCAGTGGGAATATAGTTCCCACCATATTTTCTACCTTATTTGTTTATTTGTACCTTAAGGTCCAAAAACAATGAAAATTTTGATTGTGTTATGACTGTTAAAGGGTTTACTAAAAAATCTCTTGAGTTAACCTGTTGGGTACATGGTTTAGAACAGAACTTTTTTTCTAATTAGAACCCGTTCGTCTACTTCTAGGTAGAATTATCGACAGTATGGAAATATCTAAAAAAAAAATTAAGAACCCTGCAGGTCCAGTGACTGCTTTTTTGTTTTGACACCAGCCTATAGTAGTTGTGGCACAGAATAATAATAAGTACCTACTACGTACAGAAGTTTTACTTCGCGAAGGTATTTAAAAAAAAATATGCTCAATGTCATTAACAATATGGTGTAATTTAGCTTGTCTCAAGAGTCAAGCACCATTTTGTTGATAAACGTCAGTGATCGGTACTGCGCCGAAGCTATAGGGCTGACTTCGGTAAAATGATGTGACGTGAGGTGCCAATCTGCAGAAAATGGCGGAGGAAATACATGATTTAGCATGAATTATCATGAATAATATTAACTACTTATTTACCTCTCAGTGTCTTCAGGCAACTTAAAAAAGTACATTCTGAGTTTTTATTATTATTTAGGCAGTTAAGTACTGCACAGTATTTGGTACACCATCTTTATTTTTTTCCATCATACACAAGAATACGCGTGCGTGGATCAATGTTCGTTCGTATGTGAGGCCTTGTCGAATAGTATCCTGTAGGGGGCCATCGTGCGTGTTTTGTTTTCGATGTAAACTCGCGGAGATGAACAGGCCTGGTTGTGGTTGCAATTTCTGCTGAAAATAGCAGCTAGCAACCATATAGAGCATACTGAGTTTTCTTCCATTGTTGTTTCAGCTGAGCACAGCCTATTCGTCAAGGAAACCTTTGAAGGTTATCGGTACATATTGATCTATCTTATTTTTTGCTTCGGGAAATTAATAGCAATTGGCGGTTAAATTGTAGATCCTGGTACGGTCAGGTGGTCTCATCAAAATTATTACGAGTATTAATAATTTTTCGGGTGTGCGTGGTTATACATAAAAAAATATACTATGAAACATCAAAAAAAAATCCCAAATGGAATGGTCAAATAAAAACAACTTACCGTAAGCCAGCAATTCCAACGGCTTTATTCTTGAAAAATAGCACCACGTTAGGTCGACTCCATTTATTTTTCTGAAATTAAAGAAAAAATATGTTCAAATATTACGATATATTTATAAAGACATTTATAAAGACAAAAACATTGATTGTCTTTTAATTTTAACGTGCATCAAGCGTCAAGGGACTTTTATTTCGACTTGTTTTGGATTCGGCGGTGTCTTGAAATCCTGCTTAGACAGCAGATTATTTAATATTCAATTTAAATACCAAATATTCTTTGATGTTAGCAAAAAATTATCATTACTTAACAAAAAATACAAATACTAACTAATTGTCAAAGGACTTAAGAAAAGCTCAAATACGTTTGCTACCATTGACTGATAATTGAAGAAAATATAGCTAAATGTTCGGGCGACGATCAATCTTGCTTCACTCGCTCTCGAAACTTGATGGTAAGGTATTTTTATGGCTTAAGTCGGAATATGGCTATATTACAGCAGGTTCACTCTGCATTAGACTTTGTATAATTTTTAAATTCGTTCGTTCGTTTCAGCCAAATGTCGTCCACTGCTGGACAAAGGCCTCCCCCAAGGATTTCATAACAACCGGCCCTGCGTTGCCCGCATCCAGGTTCTTCCCGCTTTGTATGTACTTATCTTGATGTACAGAAGTGTAATTTTTGCGCATAAAAGGTTTTTTTTAACCGCTAATAAACATTGTCATAAGCTAAGCTTTTTCGATCGTCTTGTAATAGTAACATATTTTGCATAACGAAAAATAATTAATTACAGATTCGATTATGAATGTAGCGAGAAATAAGCTATCTTCCATTTATTTGTGTAATAGCATGTTTAAAAAAAACTAAGTAGGTAAAAGAATTCATGTAGATAATACTTCTGTATTACTTTACATTATGGTCCCATTTCTCCCGGCACATCCATCAATAAGGGGTCGTAAGTGGCTTATAAATCAAATTCAATAAATTACTTTTGCTATGAGGTTTTTAATTAGTTCGTCGATGATGCAATCGAGATGATGCTAATTATTAAAAGCAAATTCAACTCGATCGACTCGAGTCATCCTTTACACCTAACGGCTATGTATTCGGTTCCTATGAAAAAACCTAAAAAGTAAAAACATAATAAATAACTTAAATAAAAGAGTCTCATATGTATCTATCCTGCTTCCCATTTCATAGTTAGGTACAAATTATTCAGTTCTTTGAGAATCATAGACACAATCTCCAATAGATATAACAAACGTATTTTTCTTTACAGGGTAAAACCAAGAAAGATCACCCGCCACGAGAGCACAGATGAGATCCTAGCTAGCGTCAAATCTGGCAACTACTGGCGGAACAACACCAAGCCAGACATCATCCCTTCCACCTCCATACAGGACATCAGCAAAGACGACCTTCCCAGAGTCAGAAGACGGTCCCGTAGAAGTCGTCCCGTCACTTCTTATGGGTTTCCAGAAATTTCTTTGACAGACCAAGGGGATACGAAGACCATGAGACGGAAGTACCATACGCTGAAGAGTTTGGTGTATACGGAGCCGGTAGAGAGTATCAGAGAGTTGAGAGAAAGGCCCCGGTCTGCTGGGTCTACTGTCAGGAATAAGGAGGTGTTGACCAGGCCAAGCCTTTTGGAGACTTTGGACTTCATTAATAGCGTGAAGGATGCGTTGTGCGGTAAGGATTTCATAAGCAAAGTAGTTCTTATAGTCCTGAAAGAAGCCTTCCAGGAGAAAAATGAATGTTTATTGTCCAGTGGAAGAATCAGGCGCATCAGATGCTGAAGACTCTGGCTGGTCTGCGCAAGAGGAATGGCTGGCTGGGCAGACAGCACCACTAAACTTGCTGGTGGCAAGGTCAGGGTCGCACACGCTCCACCTGCTGCTAGGCGACTTGGTTCTAGCTTTGCTGCAGAGGGGAAGGTTTACGGTAAGTACTTATTTGGATTGTAAGATTTCCCAGTATAATGTACCTACTATCGACTGTTTTGATAGTCAGAGGAAGTGCTTGATAACAACTATTGTGCTGTAATAATTATGATATGGTATTTTTAGTAAGGTAATTAGGGCTTGCACGCACGGGCGGTTTTTGTCGCGCGAGCCCTTACTATAGCTCCGATAAATTGTCAAAATTCAGTGTGAATAGTAACGATTAATGTCAGAAGCAATAACCATGATCAGTTTGAAGCTATTGTAGGAAGGAAATGTCTCAACTTCGATCCAATGCGTGAGAAATCAGAGTTTACAGAAACATCACCTAAAAACTATCACTTTCCAATTCTTTCTCCAAGTCTTATGACCTTCCAGATTCTTCAAGAACTATGCTCGTGGCTCGGCGATGCCAGTGAAGGCGCGTTGTTCGCGTTACACCGTCTAGCGCGGGCTGCTCGGTCGAGGAGCAGTGAAAGGGCCACTACGTGAGTAGCGTGTAGGCTTAGCAAAAGGATCTACCAGATATAGGATAATATCATGATACTAATAAGCCATAAATTATGTATTTTGTTTATTGTTCCTAACCAAAAAAACATTTTTGAAGTTCCTAACTCAACCTACTCGTACGTGTTGCTCTAAATAAAAGCTCCTACATAGCAACTAAGAATATTTTCAAGCAATTAAGAATTTTCTCACTATTCTGAACTAAAATCCTTTAGGTCATGGAAGCTTCCAGAAGCCGAAGGAACAGCTCCAGCTCCGCCACAGAAGTACAGCGTCCGTTCTCCGGACTACGTATCTGGAGATGAAGGACCACCACCACCACCGCCTCTGCCCAGGCATAGCAGCAGGCACAAACAGGTACAGTTGCATGATCCCTGCTAGATCATGGTAGAAGGATCAAGGTAAGAGAGAAAGCTACTATACCCGCTCTCCCGATTACGCGTCCCGTGAGCAGAGCCCACAATCTACCGCCGCTGTCCAGTTACAAGATCCCTGCTGGATTATGAAATCTTCTAGAAGCCGAAGGAACAGGAGAGCTACTACGAAACGCTGTTTAAGTAGTTTCGGTTCTATCTGTCACCATCGCTTATACACTGGCACCTCGCTCTGCGTGAGAGGGATGGTAACATTCGAAACTTCGGATAACGTTTTTCGGAGTAACCCCGCAATCATGGAAGCTTCCAGAAGCCGAAGGAATAGTTCCAGCTCTGCCACAGAAGTACAGCGTCCGCTCTCCGGACTACGTATCTGGAGATGAGGGACCACCACCACCACCGCCTCTGCCCAGGCATAGCAGCAGGCACAAACAGGTACAGTTGCATGATCCCTGCTAGATCATGGTAGAAGGATCAAGGTAAGAGAGAAAGCTACTATACCCGCTCTCCCGATTGCGCGTCCCGTGAGCAGAGCCCACAATCTACCGCCGCTGTCCAGTTACAAGATCCCTGCTGGATTATGAAATCTTCTAGAAGCCGAAGGAACAGGAGAGCTCCTACGAAACGCTGTTTAAGTAGTTTCGGTTCTATCTGTCACCGTCGCTCTTACTGGCACCTCGCTTTGCGTGAGAGAGATGGCAACATTCGAAGCTTCGGATAACGTTTTTCGGAGTAACCCCGCAATCATGGAAGCTTCTAGAAGCCGAAGGAATAGTTCCAGCTCCGCCACAGAAGTACAGCGTCCGCTCTCCGGACTATGTGTCCGGGGATGAGGGGCCACCACCACCACCGCCTCTGCCCAGGCATAGCAGCAGGCACAAACAAGTACAGTTGTATGATGCTGGATTACGAAAACTTCTAGAAGCCGAAGGAACAGTACTACGAAACGCTGTTTGCGTAGTTTCGGTTCTATCTGTCACCGTCGCTCATACTGGCACCTCGCTTTGCGTGAGAGGGATGGCAACATTCGTAACTTCGGATAACGTTTTTCGGAGTAACCCCACACNAAAAATGCTTGATTTTGTATTGTGATTAGTTTTATTGCCAACTTTTCGAAAAGCGCGCGAATGTAAAATATTTTGTTGAAAACTGTCAACATACTTACAAACGAGTACCGGAATGTGTCAACAGATGGCAGCTTTAATAGTTCCACTACTCCCTGATAGATGTCGCAGTCTACTATGAGAAATGTGATGAAGCATGTAGTTTATGAACACTATAAGAGATGTCGCTATAAACAGGTCTCGACAAGCTTCTTCTACTAGGCGCTAGATGGCAATACCTGTTCAAGAGGCAAATATTGTAATATGAAAAACTTTTTATTTAATGAATATTTTTTTTTGCGAAATCATAATCAATTCTCCTGCTTTTTCGGCACAGTAAAAATTGTAGAAAGTAAATCTGTAGTTTTTTCCTTAATTTAAACAACTGAAAAAACAAGTGTCGTAGTCGTAGCATAATTAATGTTAAGTAAGCAGGCGGAAGTATTTTTTTAATTTTAACTCATTTTTTATTTATAGTAATTAATTAAGTTTTAAAATGTAAAAAAAAACATGCTCGACTAATCCGTTAAGGTTAGATTATATTGCTTTAATTCGTCCTTCTCGATAGAACCACATAAAAACTTAAAAAAGCGTTTTAGGTAACTTTGGAATAAAATCCCAAAAAAAATTTTTTATGGTGTTTCTGTTGAAACACCGGGAGAAGAGCATGGATGCGGGCAGCGCAGGACCGTTCATTGTGGAAAACCTTGGGGGAGGCCTTTGTCCAGCAGTGGACGTCATTTGGCTGAAACGAACGAACGAACGATGGTGTTTCTGTTGAAATTAGACAGGTAGGTACCTAAAATAGTTTAAAACGTGTTTAATTAACCTACTAACAGTGATCGCGACTGCTGCGAATTTCTTTATCAATTTTTATATCAATTAATTATGTGTTGTGTGGCTTACCTGGCTATGTTTAGATTATTTAATTTTTATTTTATTGATTAACCTAGTAGTTAACCTACTACATAAAAGGCGATTCAACTTTGTGAGTAGGTAACATAAAATCTATCATGCCTTTATCCCAATTTGCAATTCATCAAAATTAGTTCAGCGGTTTTGGCATGAAATGAAGTTCAAAATACAGACAGACATTTTATTATTTTCTTATTAACTTACAATATTTTTTGTGCTAAATAAACTTTTAATTTTTTTTCCCTTTGTGATTAAATCTAATAATTACGAAATATAATTTGTAGCAAAATCATTTGTTTAGGTTTCTTAAGGCTGAGTTGCACCATCTAAGCTTACTACTACTAAATCTGTCAAACTCCATACAAAAAGCACCGGTTATTGTTATTGTTACGGATTAATTAAGGTGGTGCAACTCAGCCTAACAAATCAAAAGCATTCGTTTTCAGATAATAGAATATATTAGAATACTTGATATAAAATTATGACTTAGAAACTAACGTCTGAATTAAATACTTAACTAAATAAATAAAATGCAGAATTTACAAGACACAGTAAGTAGGTGTTCGGTTACATACATAGAAGTTTCTTCTTCTAAGTTACATACATCGATTAATAAAACCTAGATAGTAGATAGTAGGTACCTACTCGCAAGAGAAAATAGATCTACCATTCTGGCTCTATTGAAACGTTACATCCGGTACAAAAATCCGACAAATTTTATTTATTTAGTTAAATGTCTTATAAAAACAAATTAATAATAAAATGTTATAACGTTAAAACTCTTCCACTTTCGGAAAAATCGCTTGTAATGTACATTTTTCTCAACGTAATGACAGTGGATGACATAAGATTTTGCCTCACTTTAGTTAGACGAAGCGCTTGTATGAAACTTTAATATCTATCTAGGCTTTTTTAATAATCTAAGGTTACCTACTATCGGTACCTTGGTACTAAATTACTTATTCTGTGCTATCGGTAAACTTTTTTTTAAAGAAAATAGTCAGCCATTCAAAGACAACCAAAAACAAAATAAATGTAAAAAAAATTAAAAGTAAACAAAAAGGTTTTTCTTTTTCTTAAAACGCTGGTGTCCTACTTTGGGACAAAACATCAGTCACTAGTCAGTAGGTAAGTAGGACTGGTAAGACTTCTTTCCAAATGAGTAATGTTTCTTTATTCACGTGCTCATTTTGCCTAATGCCATAAAATGATTTATTCCCAGTTTAAATAAAATTTTATCTTAAAAAAATATAATAATAAATATCTTGTTTAAAAAAAAAATCTACCTTGGATTATTTTGATGCCAAGTTTACTTAATCATAAATCGACTGTTTTCAATATTGTCGCAGTCTATTTGTTTGTACGATTTTTCAACTAATTTAGGTATGCCTAATGGCAGTTTTAGGACCCCGCAAAACTGGACTCCGTGGGATAGGTACTAAAAACATTTTCCCCTTGCGAAATTCGTCTAGTAGGTACAGGAAAATTACAAAAATATTAATATTAAAAAAATAGGGTTGAAGACATACTTACTTAATTAAATATTAAATACCAATTTATTTGACAGTTCGAACACAGATTTGGTTCACTACAATAATATTTTAAATATTTTGACTATATAAATTGAATATCAATAAAAACGTGTTAAAAATAATATGAACCCTTTATGACAGTTCGTAAAAAATATTAATATTATTTAAAAATAGTTTATTAATCAATCCTTTACATTATAAAAACTTGACTAAAATGAAACACAAAAAATCATAACAATATTTCCATCAAAAATCCACCGCGCCGCTAAGCAATCAAAGTGACACAACTCAAATAAATAAATTTCTCAGCGACCTCCACTTTGACGCGGATAATGAAACCTCTGTCACACCAAATTTGATTGTAGACACCATTAATGTAAAGCCTATTGCCTTCCCACCGGCTTTATCGTACAAAACCATAATCTAACACCCTTTACCACTCCAAATGTCAAACCCAATACCATAAAGTAGCTATCTTCAACAATACATTATCCCCACTTATCTATGGCCATAACATGAAACTTGGGATCTATTTTATTATAAAGTGCATTGTCTACTATGGAGGAGCTCGGTCGACCGCCGAACGTAAATAATTTAACTGTCTTAAAAGATTCAAAAATAGTTTCCTAACATTGCCCCCCTTAATATGTACACCATTTGTCAGGCCATAACTGGATTTAAACGGCGCGTTACAAGACAAAAGGCCACGCCCTCAGACAAAAATATATTAATCTCTTTCTTACTTGAGCGCGTGCCACTAGCGGTAGAGTGTAGCAGTCTCTTTTCAACAAATGATAGCGAGTATGTTTACCTTGTTACAATGCTGCTAAAAATGTGCCAACTGCTTCTGTTTGTCACTCAATTATACATTTTACGATACCCTGCAATAAGGTTCACAATTTAAAGGCTACGGGACATGGGGGGACTCAATTGAAGCGAGACGTACAGTGAAAGAGACGGAGTGAATCGTTTCGTTTAAGTTAGTGACGCCAAACGAGTTTTTATGTTTGGAAATCGTATTAAGCTTTTGTTGGAAACTGTTCCACTCAACGGGCATAGTTGAGGCGTTTGTGCGGTCAAACTATCGCGTTCGAATTTCGAAAAACGGTGGGGGCGCTGCTGATTGGCTCGTTTGGTCCGATATTGTGTGTAACGATTCGGTCGCGGGCGGTCGAGCGTAGAGCGCGAATCGGAGCTTTTTCGAATAAGAACCGCGAGTTGCATTTGCGTTCTGAATTAAAATTCAAACAATATTTAAAAAAAAATGAGTGTTAAGTAAAATGTTCGACACTTGTAAAAAATAAATAGTGTTATTACAGAGTGCCAGTGTTTTTAACAAAAATACAATAACGTTATCAAATATGTCATCGGTGCATTCTGATGATGATCAGGAGGAGATCAACGTTGACTCCGACAGTCGGCTATCGGGACAATGCGATCGAAGTGTCGGGTCCGAAGACCGTGATTCAGAACACAGCTACCACGACAGATACCGTGATTCACCCAGCGACCACATGACTGATACGCAGCCGAGAGTAAATCTGCCTTTTAGTATATCTCGATTGTTAGGTAAACAGTTCGAAGAGATAGATAAACGCCGGCATTCGGGAGAGAGTGATGACCGTAGTGATCAGGACACTGAATCTGAGAGTGCAAAAGACGATGGGAAGGACTCAAATTTGCCTTTGAACTTTTCACATGCTCATGGGTTATACCCTAACTCTGGGTTGTTGTTGAGGCCAGGGCTTGGTTTGGGAGGTGGTTATGGGTTTTCGAATAACCCTGGCGTGGTGCGAGTACCGGCTCACAGGGCCCTGGGAGCGCTGGGAGCCTGGGGAGTGGCGCTGGACCCCATGCGGCAGGCAGCGGCTGCGGCTTTTGCTCACCAAGTTGTGAAGGACAGACTGAATGGTAAGTTAAGCAGAGTACCTACACTTATGCTTTTAAAATCATTATTTCATTTTTTAAACAAATTGCTAAAAATGTTTTTGCCGTACTAAATAGAATTTACTGCAGCATTGATTTATACATAACGGATGAATATACTAAAATGAAAATAGTATTTCATAAATTTTCAATTGAGTGGGATTCGAACCCATGACCGCATAACGTTTAGTTCTGTATCTATACGCAAAATAACGACTTACGTTACGTTACGTATGACCGTCTAAAATAAAAACTTGACAGATTCAATGAAACCGATTAAACGTCATTTTCACTGATGATTACATCAAAAGTTTGATTGAATAAAAAGTTAGTTTTTCAAAATAATGTTCCGCTGCCGTTTTTGTGTCTTCCTTAAAAAACTTGTCTTAAGTATCATCATCTATCCCCTACCTAGAAATAAAATTAATGTTAGCTACTGCGTAGGTACAGTATTGAACAATTTTCCACGTTGTAACAAGGGGTGGTCATTAGGGATCATTAAAAATATGTCAAGTGGGTACTTAGGGTAGATGGGCGGTGACGTTGTGGTGACAAATTGTGTTCGAGTAGCGTGCTACAAATAGAGGGGGTAAAAATAACTTTGTGTTTGTTTTACTACATACTACATTATTCAGATACATGAATCACATAAGACAGGCTGATGAAAAAGAACAATAAAAGGTGAGAACACAGTTGAAAAAATCGTAATCAAAGTGTTTTATGTAATTATTAAAAAACATTTTTTATGTTTCTTCACAAGTTAGTAGTCTTTTATTTTGTTAAACTGCTTAACAAGTGACATAATTTCCTAAATAATGAAACATAGTTTTATACCGTGAAAAATACAATCAAACCAAACACAAACTGGCAATTGAAAACGTACGTAAAAATAAAAGAAAAACAAAAAAGTATCGTTGTCCAATTTTATGTCAACACAAAAAACTGGCCCCCGTCGGCAACAAATTACGGTGGCGCGACAAAGGCGCCTCCAATCTCGCCTCGGCGCACTATTTGGTTTTTTTTTTGGAGAGAGCGAAGGAATAGTTGGCGGGGTGTGTCATCGCACGCAATCTTTAATTGTTGGGGACATCTCGAATAGGGCTGCTTGGAGATATACGTTTTTGTGAGGATGGATTTTGTGTTTGTTTTGTATTGTGACTCCAATTACGCAACATACAAAACAATTTCTATTGGTTTTAAGTTATTATATTTTTAACAACAATTAAAAATGACATTAAACAAAAAACTATCTATCAACCTTGCAAGAATTTCAATTTACTTTCTTGACCTAGTAAGCCTAAGACTAACTAAATTTAAAAGTTCTACAAATTATTTTACACAGCTTCTGTTAATCTTTCGCTCTATCTCACAACTAAGCCAATTAAACAACAATCCATCAAAATAACAAATTAAGACCAATTGGCATCACCTTAGATCAACAGTCCCAATTTTTTGCCCGTTTTTTGCGACCACCGACAGAGAGGAAGCGCGGATGTCCACTCTATAATTGAGACAATAGTCTCTGGAACACCGCGTCGGAAATACTTAAGTGGTGACGTGAAAAAACCCTTGCGTTTGCCGCCAATAATTTGACAGCTCGTTTTTTGCGCAATCTTCACTCTCGGACACGCGAGTCTTTTTTTGCAGTCGTCATCCTTTTTTGTACGTTTGACTTACACGTTGTTTTTTACGGATGGGTTATTAAAGTTTGTCATCTGAATTCTCCGTGAAGGGTTTGAAGTATGTTAAGATAATTCCTTAAAATTAAAAATAAACATCATTTAGGAAATCCAGAAAATATGAGTTGACACATTTTTGTTCAGTAAAGACATTTTTTAAATATTTTTCTTTTCATTAGTTTTTACGGCTATGGCTTCTACTAGCCGTCTGCCGTAATCGCTAAACGAACTTAAAATATTCTTTTGGGTATTCACTTCAGAAAATGATTAAGATTTTACTTCATCCAAAGCTTTCACATTTCGTGAAATTTCGAAAGAATTACTTCAACAAATTGTCTATAATTGAACTCGAAGCGGGTTAGGTAAAAATCTGCGGTTGCTAATGGTTCAGAAGCGGAAGCGGCCGCCATTACAGCAAAGACCATAAACAAAAAAGATAGACCATAGCTATTACCTTGTCTATTGGTCTCAAACGGTTGGGTTAACGGCTGAGTTTCAGTTACGTCATTGTTGATTCGTTGGAGCGTAAATAAATGTCATAAAAATTTTCAAAACTGCGCAATTTGTCAATTAATAAGACAAAAGGTTTCAAAACCTCAGGCTTTATGAAAAACTTTCAAGTGCATACAATTTTGAATAATATCTTGAAAGTTCAAATTGGGATAAAAGTTAGGGTGTGAAAATTGAAGAACGTAGTTTCATACTTAGTAATATGAAATGAGGACAAAATTAAATGCGAGTAGGTTTTAGTCAGCTTTATTGGTCTGTTAATGACAAACAAGAAAGTATATACAATGTTATGATTACTTACGAGTATGATACTTTAATTAATGTAATGTTAAAATATTTTTTTACATTTTTATACGTATCATATTTTATGTATTCTTAAGTCTCCCTAATCAGATAAAGTAAGTTCCTTTGGGACTCGAGTGATATTCAATTAGACAGGGCTCAAAAACAAGAGAAATACAATATTTTATAAATTTCTCTAATTTTTATTTCTACTGGTATTAAAATTGACCTTTACTGCCTGTAGTTTATAAAAAATAGTAATTCGGCTGTTCTGAGTCTCAGTAAACAATTTAATTTAATTATTGTAATAGTAATACCCACTTAAACACCACTAAACTACTTTAAACATAAAGTAACTTTATTCGCGCTTGATGAGTGATGACAAACCACCCAAATCAGTTCGTCCTTCCTCAATTCTTTGACCTTACCTTTCGAATGACTCATCTCGCCGCTGCCTGTATTCTGTAATGATTTAATGACAGTCGCTCCAATCGTGCCTCTAACTCCATTATAAAGCTTATTGCTGCTTAATGAATGCTGTGAACCGGGATTTAGGTCAAATGCGATTGTCTAGGGCTATATTTTGTTTATACTAGAACAAAGAGGACCTAGATGTAGTTACATTCCTTACAGATTTAATTTCGAAGACGCTTCACGGAGCGAAGTGTTTTCTAAATTACAACAGTCAAGGTAGACTAAGGCTGAGTTCCACCACCTAACTTTGACCGTAACTTTAACGATAATCGGTGTTTTTTGTATAGAGATTGACAGATTTTTGACGTTTGTCAAGGTTAAAGTAAGATGATGCAACCCAGCCTTAATGTCATAATATGGTATATTCTTTCAGTCAACCTTTGAACCAAGCTGAATTAGATTAGGCGGTGTTAAAAGGTTTAAGTTACAGATAAATAAAACTAAATAACAAATTTTACAAGTTACATTAATATCTAGCCATAATTAAAATTCGCCATAAACCCGATAATTTCGCAAAAACACTAAATTTAATTACATTTTAATTAACAAATCAAACTTAAAATAATTGCGAATGTCTTAATTCCTCCGGCCGAGCCAGCTAACCATACAATTCAATTATGGTGGAATTTACCACCGCTGTAAAGCCATCGGCTGTGATCTCGCCGCTGACGCCACTGTAATGACGTCATTAGTAATTAATAGGCTGTAATTGCAGCTTAAGGCTGTATAATAGTTTGTTTTGGGATTAAGCGTTTGTGACAGGGATGTTGGGCTTTAGTTGTTTTTGTTTAGTGTTGGGAAGCAGAGGTTTCATCCTAATAACGAAAACCAATAGAATGATGTTTTCAATCCTTAAAATTTAAATTAATTATGAAAAATAAGTATCTTTATGAAAAAGTGATTCGCTGAAACTATAAGAATGAAAAAAATAATGTATAATCAAATACACTTTGAACATTTTACATAATCTGAATGTTTTTGATGCATAACGAATTCTACTCAGTTATTGTAGCGTAAATAATTTATTGGTAGTTATTGAATAATAGGAAATAAAGAGCTATGTAGAAATAAGTTAGGAAAGTACTTAATAACAACACTGATGAATTTATTAAAGTTGGTAACGTAACAAAATTATAATGGTAGTCACTATAAATGAGTAAAAGTTCGGGTCTCCAAACTAGTACAACTGTAAGACACATTTTAATGTAAAATATTAAAATACCTACTGCCTCTACGTGAACTTAAAATTATATCATGCTGTCACAACAAATAAACACCATAGTACCCCGTACACTTAACGGCTTACAAACCCCATAGCCGTTCACGCCGCGAAATCATCGATACTGTACCCAATACACCCTCACCGGTACCAAGTGCAAACTTCAATTTTACAATCGTCGTCAAATTACGCGAAAATCAACCTTATTTATTAGAGCTTTCTCGTTTTTCAGCGATACACGTTCCATAATACCCCAGCTCACCCTTCCAGGTATATCCCGGGCGGTTATGAAAATTTGACGTGGCCCAATATGCGATGATATGCTCAGGGGTCGTAACCATCTCCATGTGTGAAATTACACCCCGACCTCCCCTTTCGCGTGTTTTATTCCGTTAGATTGGATGGTTAAGGATATGTAGCCTTTTAGGTGGATATGTAATTGGCTGCTTCTTATAGTCTTTCATATTCTTAACATTTTTTTTTGTAATTTAGCAAATATCTGGATGAAATTATGTTACGAGTAGGTACATTAATTTTGGCTTGACGTTAAGCATAACTTAACTGCCTTTAACAGCCTAGGTCGCATCTATATTTATGACTATGTATATTTTAAAAACTGTAAACCCTTGAAAAAGAGGCTGACAATAGTGACTGAGTGAGTGAGCCGAAGCAGTGGTAGGGTTAATACTGGGACGTGTAAAAGTGCTTTTTAAAAGCCTACTTGCAAAAACTAAACGAGTTTGATGTGTTTTTGTAGGAACATAGTTTAATCGGGCTGTTAATCAGTCTGAACAATGAACATGTATGAAAGTACGCACATTACGATTTGTCATCGGCCGATTTATCATACTCACCTGCCAAACTATCGCCTGATAAATTGATGTAGACAGCGGTGACTCTACGTAGGTAATTGATTATTTATCAACATGCTACCTTTTATTTCGGTTTTGTTATAATTTGGTACGTATTTTATTCTATTTAACTACAAAAATTTATACTAATATTATAAATGCGAAAGTACTTAACTCTGTCTGTCTGTCTGTCTCTCTTTCACGCCTAAACCACTGAACTGATTTTTATGAAATTTGGCATAGAGATAGTTTGAGTCCCGGGAAAGGACATAGGATAGTTTTTATCCCGGTTTTTGAAACAGGAACGTACGTGATAAAGTTTTTCTGTGACAGACAAAATTCCACACGGGCGAAGCCGCGGTCGGAAAGCTAGTGAACAATAACTAAGAAACTTTCAAAGAATAATTTTCAAAAACTATTTTTTAAAAAAGCATTAAATAATATTAGATTTCTAGTTATTACTTACTTTTATTTTATTAAAACTTCCAAACGACTTCAAACACGTCCAATGACGATTTAATTCCATAATATACCCTGCAGGTTCATAAATACTTAAATGAAATAATTACACACTTAACCACACGTAATTATTTAATCATTAATTTTACGAACCTTGATTGGTGTGCATGATTAAATTTGATATCACCGTCGCGTTGCTACAAATGTTTGGATTAAATGATTAGTTTAATGTTTTATTGCTTTATATGTGGGAAACTGTATTTAAAGCTGAGCTTGTGTAGTTAAAATGGATATTAACTGAGGTACAGTTATCGGTATTGACAGAATAGATTACTAGTTTTTGCCCATGGCTTCGCCCGCGTGTAATTCAGTTTTTCGTAAGTATTAAGAATGACACTTGACACGGAAAAACAAATTATCCATCCAGCCATTATCACAAACTTGCAAAGGACAATGACCAAAAGTGGTCCAAATGTCCACCACTAATGAGACCTATATTGGCTTATAGTCCATTAAATAGAGATTAACTTTCAGTATGGGACGAAAAAAAAATAAGCTGTCAGTAAAAAGTTATGACCGTATGAAAAATTGCAGTAGTTTACGCGCTAATCTCAGGAACTACTGGTCCGATTTGAAAAAATATTTTTGTTATGGATAGCCCATTTATCAAGGATGGTTTAAGGTTATATAACATCACCCTACAACCAATAGGGGCGGAGCAGCGACCACCCGACCATAATTCCAATATTGTTGTCTTTCTTCTGAGCTTTTTTTTCTTTTAGCGAGTATCTAACACGGAACACTAAGCGACATGACATAACATGCATAGATTAGTCCAAAATGTGCGATGGATAGAATGATAATGAACATTTTTCGGATAAAAAGGTAAAAAACATGACTTTTCATTCAGTCATAACTTTTTACTGACAGCATATTTTTGATTGCGGTTTGGTTCTAATGAATTAGTATTTAGTAGACTATTTTACTATATAGGTCTCGTTAGTGGTGGACATTTGGACCACACTCCATACATTTTTGGTCATTGTCCTTTACATTATCAGTAGGATTTGTATTATAAAAAATATTTGATTGAAAAATCTCTCTTGTTAGTTAGTTTTGATATAAGATGTCGTCTTCCATACGTGGTTAAAAAGGTCATTTAGTTAAGAAATGTAGAGCGATTCATAATATTTTAGATAAATGAAACTGATAATAAACTGTTTTATGAATATTAGGAAAATAGCGTCTAGGTAATAGTCATATACATGCACAGAGGTTCGCATCAACTAACATCTGGGCAAAATAAAAACAATTTTGCACCTCACTTTCCATCTTCCATCTAGCAAAGTATCTTATTACAAAAATGTCTGTTTTATTTTCCGATACGTCGAACTGTCATAACCAGGCCGGGGCCACATAAAAAGGCCTAAATACGCTTTATCGCCAATCCATAACGTGAGAGGCTATAAAAGGAGCCATATTTCAAAAGTGTAAATATATGGCCGGAGGGGCAGGAGACAGAATTGGCCCAGTAAAATATTATATAGCAATTTACATCGGCGCGTTAGAAAGATTACAAGATTCGGGTAAATGTTAAGCGATATTGAATGGGAGACTACTGGTATATTTTACTTTTGCTTTTGTAATTGTAATCTTTCTTTAATTGGCTAATATTACAACCAAATAGGATGCTATTATGATTGATGTGTTCCCGTCTGTGATTGTTTTATAACCAACCTTATCCTTGTCGATTATCCCTTAGATTAAAGTTAACTAGTAAAAAGAAATATAACCAAAAATTTATATTGTTCGTTTGCCTCCTGTCACATAAAAAAAATTACATTTTAGTGGATTAGTAATCCTTTCAGACTTTTCAATCTTGCTTTCAAAGCTTTGTTATGATCTTGCTATCCTAGCGCTTCGAGACAAACATTAAGCAAGAGCTGAGAAGACGCACTATCTAAACAAATACAGTTACAGTAGGATAAAGAGCAATATTATGCTCTTTATTATATTGTAAAGCAAGTTGTTCTTTCGAAAATATCAAAACGCCAACAAGGCCGTGCCCTCACACCATAAACGTTTATAATATCATCGCTTGAAACCAATTTCGTGGCATTCCAGCGAGATTGTCCGCAATTAGCTCACGTAACCCGCACAGTGGGCCCGTTGACAGCGGGGGACAAAATTTAATGAGCAAAATGAGACCTCGTGCGGATAATAGCGGGAACGTCTCACGGACGCAATTAACTAGTTTTACAGGAATTTCCTTTGCGTGCCTGTTTCGCTTCCTATTAGGGAAGTTTGATTTGACTGCTTTTTAATTTGTTTGAATAATTTTAGAAATAAATGAGAGTAAAGACATGAACCCAATTTAGGAGATAAGCTCAGCGCTTTACAAGCAGTAAGTTTTATTAAATTCTTCAAATAGGTAACTGGATAATTTTACTGAACGAATGTAATAATAATAAATAGTAATCACTTTTCAAGACAATGATCTACTTGATAATTTAACTATTTTATGCTCAAAGCACACAATCATATAGAAAGTAAAATTCTTATTATTTGAAACATATTTTTTTTAATTACGAAGGAGCTTAGAAGCGTCTTAAAAATTGTGATCCAATTGAACTAATTAATGTCGATTTCGTAAATCATTTCGGCCATAATCACACGATTGCAAAGATTTACCTAACAATAAATAACTGCTTTTGCATAACAATCAGTCATTGTTTTATTCTATGGGTGAATGAGAACACTAATGTAACAGTTGCAATCTATTCAAAGTCACATCGATGTCGATCACTCTTAATTTTATAGCATATAATTGAATACAGTATGCAAATCGATAGAGTGCTGTGTTGATTTCTTAATTGAATATTTGATAGTGCTGTCATTTTATGAAAATGATAATTGAAACTTAGACACATAAATCATAATAATATTTTTTATCGTTTCATTTATAGAAGTGGTCACTAGCGTTTGAAAATGTCTGTGATAAAATAATCCATAGATCCTTATATTACGTAAAAGGTTTTTATTTTATTTTTAAAATAGATATTTTTTTCCTAAATACATTAATTTTGTTCCTTTAGATACATATTAGACCTTATCAAAAGTTGGTCAAATAATGACGTATTTTGATATTTGATTTTCCAACCAACTTTTTACACTTTGGAAGCGTCTGTCACGCAAACTATTCGGTTTAGAAAAAAATATTTTAGAAACCTCGATATCATTTTTGAAGACCTATCCATAGATATCCCACACGTATGTGTTTGATGAAAAAAAAATTTTTGAGTTTCAGTTCTAAGTATGGGGAGCCCCCAATATTTATTATTATTATTTTATTTTTGCATCAAAATCTTAATGCGGTTCACAGAATACATCTACTTACCAAGTTTCAACAGTATAGCTCTTATAGTTACGGAAAAAAATGGCTGTGACATACGGACGGACAGACAGACATGACGAATCTATAAGGGTTCCGTTTTTTGCCATTTGGCTACGGAACCCTAAAAACTGCATTGAACATGTACAAAGGAGCCACATAGGCTTGAAACACTCGTGTTCCGCAAAGCAACAGGACTAAAAGCTCGGCGTCATAAAGGCCTTTGTCCGGAGCAAAATGCATCCTAAACCCGGCTCCCGATTGCATCCCGCTTTCAGCCGGTGAATTTTCCATGAGCATCGGCTGTTACCCGATTCCCGTTCGTTGGTGTAACTAGTGGGAATTGGTACTCGCGTGTTGCGTGAAATATATATGAGATTTTGTCCGTTTATTTTTTCGTGCCGCCCCACTGTGTAATTGAAAAATGTTGACTGTCTGTGCCTACTTTATTGATTGTGGAGCTGCGATAAATTTTGTGATTGTGCATTGTTGCAGTGCGTTTACAATTAATGAGAGAATCAGTGTTTGATTGATGTAGGTTTGAGGCAAAACTATGTTAACATGCCTACTTCAAGAAGTTAGCAGCAGTTTATAAAACTAAAATACATAAGACACTATGAGGAGAAAGAGTTATATTTTTTTTGTTTTTCTCATAAATTAGAAAATTGACACACTAGCACAGAATNCGTGCGCCATCGGGCTCCGACTAACGGTTAGTGGCGTTTTTCGATCTTGGGCACTATTGGGTGAAAGAGAGAGAAACACTCTATTTTTTCGTGTAAATTTGAAATTTCTACAATGTATACTTACGAAACTGTGATCTTTTAATTTTGCGTCCTACCGGAAGTACTTTAAGTCCTGCTGGCAGGACTCCGGGCGATCTATCATTAAGGTATCATATTCCTATTTGTTTGAGTTTTGTATGGGTTATGTGGACCGTGTCTTATACAATGTCACACAACATGGTAGTGACGTTTTTAAAGTAAAATCCTTGGAAACAAAACCTTCTGAAATATTTTTTTTCTGAAAGATGAAATTTTGGTGAAAAATATCTTTGTAAAGTTATGAGAGAAGAAAACAAGAAGATTATTCTTTATCTTCCTTGCCCTTTGTTCAATTCTTTATTAAAACGCTAATTTAGATGTAACGACGTTTATTTAGCCCTTTGTGGAAATAATTGATATTTTACTACCCAGAACTCTATTTTAAAAACGTGAACTCTTCCGCGTTATAAAATACAACCATACACAGTAATCCCACAGTCCCAAATTTTATATTTACATGCTTCTTCTGCGCCTGCGACTTCGTTTCTGTCTTTGATAACATTTAATGTTCCTAGTCAAGCTAAAAAATATGATTTTGTTAATAAAAGTGGTTTCACCAATAGTCAAGAAATTAGGGGCTCGAACTAGCGCTCACTGGATTCGATAGTCCGATGCTGAAAACACTGGGTTTATAGACTTTAGCCTAAAGTCTACAAAACCTTTAGGCCCTAAAGTTTGCATAAAGCTAACCCAAGTAACATTTTACTCCATTTAAGAGTTCAATAGTCGTTCACATGTACTCCACAAGCTGTGTATGTCAGCTGTATACGAGCTGTATAGCTTGCTATAATGCTTTTATAGAACTAGTTTGGGCACAAATTAGACAGCTTTAAGTTCACTATGGCTGTACATTAGCAGTATAATAGCATTATAATAGCAGTTTAAGTAGTAACATCGTACTTAAGGCTGACTTACGGCACTATATGGGACGCAGTGTGAACCATACAACGTACGTGAGGACAATAAAGAGTAACAAGTGGCTAAATGCACAGCTTTCAAAGTTATAAAGTCCGACAAAAGTACTCCAATGCTACATAAAGTTCACGTGTGTCCTAAATTATTTCCACATTTTAATATTAGTTTGGTATTTGTACGTGAGTGCCAAGAGGAAACAACTCGGGCGGATAATATAATCATTTATGCAAATAATAACACGGGTTTTAAATACTTAATAATGTTAATGCCATTGGGAATGCAACTTTATCGTGAAATGTATACATATTTACAGCTAAAATATTTACGCGCCTCTGTAAAAACGCGATATTCATTTTAAAATATTTAAAACTGGCTGAGAGGAAATCTACAATTTTCAGTTTTTGATATTGTATTGNTAGGTAATTATCGGATGTACCGCGTGGAGTGAGCCAGGCCTGACACTAGTCAATTAATAAGGTGCATTCTGATAAATTCATAATCATTTCATAAGCAGATTAATAACGTGATTCTGATAAATTATAAGACTTATAGGGCCTCGTTCACCACCTTTAAGTTAAGTGTCAAGTAGGACGTTAGACTTATTAGATTTTCATACTTAGGCTGTTACATTAATAAATATTTGCATAGGAAAAACAAAATGCTCTATGTAGCTTTCTTATTACCCAACACAATATTTAAATGGCCCGAGATTATAATTTAGTAAAGTGAGCGTGCACAATGTTTCAACTCAGCTCCACTCCGGCTAAATCCGCCCCTCTGAAAAAGTAAGGACGAGAAGACGAATGCGTGACGTCTAATTGGGCTGTCACGTGGGATTTGAGGCGTCCGCTCCATCACGCGGGATCCCGAATTTGTCCGCGCCTCAGGCCTCGCACCACTGTGCGGGATACGCGTGAACTATTTATTGTTTTGTATATTTTATCGCCCTTGTCTGCAAGAATTTTGAAAATCAGCTGGTAGAGAATGACGTATGGCATTAAGCTCGCCTTTTTGTACAGAACATTGTTGTGTGTGCAATAAAGTCTTTAAATAAATAAAATAAATAAAGTTGATAAGGAAACGCGTTTCACGCCTCGCACCATATCCATCTCGCTGCGCGGGATATGCGTCAACTATTTATTATTTTGTATATTTTATCCCCCTTGTTTGAAAGAATTTTGACTTAATATTACATTGTCGCACCACTGTGTGGAATATGGGTTGATATGGATGTTCCAACTACATAATATCCTATGTGTTATTTAGAAAAAAATCATTTGAAAATGTCCTACCTTTAGGTACTCGTTTAATCGACAACAAATCGGATAACTTAATATTTGTAGAAAAATCGTATTTATTACCACTGCATAAGATGCCATTGTGTTTAGCTTGACAAGCCTTCGTCCATACCATTTAATCGGTCATGAAAATAAGAAATAACCCTAAAACGTTTCAAAAACATTATGATAAAGATATAAATTGTGATTCCCTCTTCGGACTGAGGTAACCAAAAGGGGTGAACTCAACCCCAAGCATAATATCATAAGCGGGATTACACCGGAGACGGCTAACCCTTCAATATGAATTTGTTTGTTAATTTTTCTTCGCGATTATCTTAGGGTTAATTGGTCCGAGTTGTAAATTAGGGGTAATGAAAAAGGCGCTTAAATTATTTTTACAATCTTGGAACATTTTATAGGAGTTTTTCCTTATTTATAGCCGTTTATACAGACTTACTGTATAAATTATAAATGAACTTATTTTCTTTATAATGAGTTATTTTTGTCGGCCGTTTGGTGTAGTGGTTCAGAACGGACTACTATGCCGAGAGGTCCCGGGTTCGATTCCCGGCCGGGCAGAAATTGAAATGATGAATTTTAATTTCTGTGACGGGTCTGGATGTTACTATGTATAATATGTATGTATTTAAAAAAAAAAGTTTATAAGTATGTAGTATATCCGTTAAGCTAGCACCCATAACACAAGCATATTAATTGCTTACTTTGGGGCTAGATGGCGCTGTGTGAGATTGTCCAAAGATATTTATATTTAGTAAAAATACTTTTGTTATCTTGAAAGTTTTGCAACGCGATACAAAGCATTTTTTTTACTGTATTTATCTTTTTCCATAAGACTCATCCACTATGTGGAAGTATTCGGTTGCTATTCGTACAATACTTCTGTATTAAAATACCTCACCTACGTCCTTACTTAATAAAATAAACAATAAACGTTATACACACACACCCAGTCAGAATTAAATCATATTTCACATTTTCCATTCGCATCCAAAGAATGGCATATCCATTTTTTTAAAACGTTCACCCATAACTTACACGTACGTCTTTATATAATATGTGCGTGCCAGACTTTTCGTTTCAATTTGAGCCTTCTTGCGTCGACATAAAGACTTGGCTTTTTTGCTGAATTTCAGTTTCGTTTTCGGAGAGAACCTGTTTTCAACTTTATGGGTAAGATAATAGGATGGAAATTGCGTGTAGGGTTTCTTGGATGTAAAGCTCATGATTCATAAGTGCGTAACTAGATTATGCCCGCGGAATCTGGTTAAGGCACCCTTTTCGCCGTGATGCTGTGTGACAGAACACAAGTGCTCGCAAAATATACGGGTACATAACTAATCGGTTTTGTTTTATGTAGATAGTTTTTGTGGATGTAGGATGTTTTTGTGTGTCATTTTTATTTCGAGATGCGTGTAGATTTTGATTTCCTGTGAACCTAATAAGTTATTTTTTTTACTACAAAATATAACAAAAATTACTACAAAATATAACAATAATTTTTCATTTATATAATTTCATTACTTATTTAAAATCGGTAAATAAATGAAAAATGTTACTGATTCGTTTATATCTTATGTATGGCGTCAATTTATTTGCTACGAGCTACGGTGCTACGAAATATACGGTCTCTACATTAATTATTAACTTAGTTTATAGGTTTGGAAGTTTTTTCTATCGTAGAGACTTTCAGAAGCTCGTTCATTCCATACAAAGTTTAACTCAACATGCCTTGAATAGATTTTACGTGGGACACTATTTAAGTTGTGAGCCTAACTATGAAAACAAAGTAGTTTATTATTAAAATGGTATTGATTGCGTTTATTGGTATTGTCTTTCATGATTTATGAACTTTTTAATGTGTCCTAAACACTTTTCATAGCATTTTTTCCACTCAGCTTGAGGCACCTCCAAAGCATGGTTATTGACCGCACCGACAGTTGCTTCTGGCTACATAAATCGCTGTTCACGCATTTAATTTTAATATTTGGGTACCAAAAGAAGTGTTTAGATTCCAAGCAAGAATTTTGTAGCGTTGGACCTGTTTATTTCATATTTTGAGTATTCCAATAGTCAGTTGTTTGACGAGACGTGTAAAAGCTCACATTTTCGTCACGAATGGCGATTAGACTATGCTGGTCAGTTTCCCTTATTAAACTGAAGACTTTTGGAAAAAAAGTGGCTGTTTACTATTAAAAATTAATAATTCTAAATTTCTCTAGTGACGTTTCTGTCATATAATCGGATATTTCGGAAAAATAGGCGACCGTAAGTTTCAAGGTGTTCCGAGCGCATGGGACTTTTGTATGAATTGGTTCATCTTAAAACACCTCCATAGTCGATAACTGTTTATTTTCAGGTTCATTATGCATAGATCCTTAATTCGTCAACTGTCACAATTTTAAAAATCGGCTTTTAAAGCTTATCAAACATTTCCAAAGACTAAACGACACAAGCATCCTATTGAGCGTTTGAAAAATTTTGTGACATCCAGCGAGAAAAAAACGTATTAACGATAATATAGTCATACAATATTTTATTACTGCTAGTGGAATTAATGCCTAGGATTATCTCAATCTTACGGTATATCACATGACGAGGATTTTCTTCCATTTTTCTGACAACATCAATGTTTTCCGCCACTATTAGTCATTTTGGACGACTTTCGCAAAGTTCACTGGTGAGCCATTGACATACATACAATATTATACTTCTTAAACTAGCGTTTTACAATGGTAAAGGACAGATCTTTATCACCAAAAGTGAAATTTAGCTGACCGCTTCAGTTTTGTATTGATTAACCACGTCGAAAGTCATAATAAATTTTCGCGCGAAAATTTCCGCAAGTCAATTCCATGTTTTTGTAGTCAAGATAATTTTCAATTCAATGTTAATAATACAAAACGTGCTCAAATGACAAAAAGTTTTGAATAAGGTTATAGTCAAAAAAGACAAACTTTTCATTATAAGTATCAGATGTCGTCTAACATCACGGTATGTTGTCGAGGCTCACAACTTAAATAGTGCCCTAGTATCAAAACTACATCAATACATACATATCAAAACTACATCAACATAAGGAAACCATTTACGTCACGATCAAAAACCAATTACGTGGGACTTATAACGTTGAAAAGCTTCTAACAGCCGTCTTAAACATACCAGTGTACAGTCTAATGCAGAGGTTTCAGGAAAATTTAACTTTGCAGCCATGTTCTTAAAGGTTACAAACGGTCATCAACTTTCGCGTTAGACTGTACGCCCTTACAATTGTAGCAATTTGTGGTCACGTGAACCAACCATTACGCCTTCAGCCAATCGGAGCGCGCCGTTTAATGTGGTTCCTTCCATATTTGAAAACAAAAATGGAAGAGTCGAATTCGTAATTTGAATTTAGAATATGGGTTGTGAAACCTACCGCGGGTAAAAAGGTTTGAAATGAATATTTTTGTACCTTTTTTGAATATTTTTTTATTTTTATTGGTTCGTGCTTTGTTTCATTGGCGTGGAATAGGTTTTGCGTTTCTTCGTCAATAACTTTAGGAAAATTCGGCCAGCTTTTCGACCGTGTTTTAAAAACGGGAACGACATTGCTCTTCATTATAAATGGAACTCAAAAACGTTTTGAATTTTAATTCGATTATTACCTATTTTGTGGTCCTGAAGTGGCGGTAAAGCTATATTATTTGGAATGTACCCTATCTACATACTAGGTAATAAAGAAGAGAACTTGAATTAAATTGAATTTTAATAGGATACAATGTCGCCAGCACATCGCCACTTTTGTTGCAAGATATCTCCTATTACAATCACATTTTAAGAAGCCACGTTAAACTTGATGTGCCGTCATCTATACATTAGTAAATATCTCATTGACAATCAGTTTCATCGTTCAATGTCATCTACCATCAACATCATCAAATCAAAACCATCCTTTTTAACATAATAATGAATAATGTCGGATACATTATAAAATTTCACGCTCGAGGAGTTTAAAATGAATTTGTAATATATTCGGAATTACCGCAGCGAATAAACTGGCATTTACCATTATGTCGATTATGAATTTCAAATCGACTTTAATACAGATAGCAAATCAAGCTCAACACTAGTATCTTATGTGGTTTGTAATAGGACCGATTTTGCATCAAATTTGTATAGGCTGATGTGATGTCGACATGAACAGTATTTATAGTTAACGACATGATCCCATCTCACGGGTTATTTAATACAAATCGATCTATAATGGTGCGTCTACACTAGAGAGTTCGCGTGGTTACTGTTCGGCAAAGATTGTAACATACTTAACGAACTAATATTTACTACAATTCACAACACATTGCACAATTACTTGACTTCTTATTGTGTCGATTAAAAATAAATTATTAATACCGATAGTGAACAAAAATGTATGAACTGAAGAAATATTTCTTCATGCTTGCCTGTAATATTGTGCCCACAAGGTGGACCGAGGACATCGTAAAGGTAGTGGGAAAGCGCTGGACGCAGACCGCTACCAACAGAGTAACATGGAAAGCATTGGGGGAGACCTATGTTCAGCAGTGGACGTGCTATGGCTGAGATGATGATGAATATTGTGAGTTCTGAATTCATAAACATTTATTTACTTCATGCCTTAGGCACCCCTCACAACCTTGTGGGCATACAGCGAGCTCAACACACCACTTGATTTTAAATGCTCGCGAACGAACATGTGAAGTGAGGACGCACCTTTACGATAAACACTGGCCATTACAGCGAGGACCAATCAGAGCGCTGCGTTTAAACGAACGTAATTGAGTTTCGAATTTTAAAAAGCATAATCGCGGCCATTTTGGATGTAATTTTGAGGAGACAGCTTAGTAATGCAGTTAGAATGAGATTGAAGATTATATTGAACACATAAGAACTCTACAAGTAAAGCAATTTTCTATCAATCTGTATTAACGATTAGAGCAACCAACTTAGAAATAAATTAGTTTTCATATTATAATATCAATTTACATAAATCGCACTTATATTTTAGCAACATTGTAAATAAGATTAAAATATGCTGCCTGAAGCATAGCGTGAAGTGATCTCAAGATGATTATCTGCTTGTGATCAAAGATGCATAATTGGAATGGAAAGTAATGCAATGCTTACGATGTCGGTTTAATGACTTTTATTTCTCATAAGAACTTGTAATTGATATAAATGTACGCCATGATAAACGTTTAATCCCGTATTTTGTCGATTTTGCGCGATAAGCCAATTTGTCTAAAGTAGTCGATAAAACTAATCTCAGCCCGGCTGAAAACTGAAAAATATTGATTTATCAAGAATTTTTCCCATCCCACACCTTTTGAATCATGTCATGAGTTCCAATAAGTAATTTTTTTGATGTCCCAAAATAAAATGCAACTGAATCATAATTTAAATGGAATTACACACAACGAAAACCTGAATTATAATCACGATTTTGCTTTGCGGTCGCCCAAATATGGCCGCCATCAAAACTAAAACAGGTTCAGCTGTAATCATCGTGTAATTTGTAATTTTGAAAACCTTGATTATTACCGCGTAATACGCCGTGTAATTTACAAAAGTGTATGTTTAATGGGATTTTTATTTATGTATTCATAACTTTTAGCCATTCTCGTATATTGCCCATAGTCGTGATTTCAATTATTAAGATAATATGCAAATACTGTGGGATAATAGTTAATGTTATTACTGAGATTGTTTTTAGATAAAACTGTAGATTGTGAACCGTTTCTGTAGTAATAACTATTTGAATTGAGTTAATATTAATGTCCCGTTTAAAGAAATGAATTCTAACAATTATACGGGCTTATTCACTAAGTACTGTTTTATTCTTTGTAAGCGACTTCTTTAACAAATACCTAGTAAAAAAGTATTCTCTATTTGGTAACAAAATTCATTACTATTCAAATGACTAGAACATTACTATTCAAATGGTAATATTCGCGAATTATTCAACGCAATATGTATTTTGCTGTGAATAGTTCTTTTTAATTTGAATTTGAAAGTCAAAATCTATTAAGTATAAACATTTTTATTAATTTCTGGACTTCACGGCTTCTAAGTTAATATAACAAATTCAAGAATATTCGTTCCTGTTTTTCTTTATCGTAAAAAACTTTGCTCAAAAATTAATTTAAAAATTATTTGGCAGAGAATTTATTATGAGATTAACTTCGCCTTATCTGCCCATCAATATGACATCAAATAACAAATAACTAAACCCAAACCGTTACATTCCAGCATCATTCCCCATCACGAGGCGGATCGGGCACCCGTACCAGAACCGAACGCCCCCGAAACGGAAGAAACCTCGGACCTCCTTCACCAGACTTCAGATAGCCGAGCTGGAGAAGCGGTTCCACAAACAGAAGTACCTGGCGTCGGCTGAGAGAGCGTCCTTGGCGAAGACCTTGAAGATGACGGACGCGCAGGTGAAGACATGGTTCCAGAATCGAAGGACGAAGTGGAGGTAAGAATTTGACTTTAACCTTAATGCCTGTTTTGATTCGTCAATCTTCCAAGACATCATGATCGTCTGCTCATTAAGCCCGGTACCAGACAATGATGTAAGACGATGGTGAAAAGAAGCAGCGCACTTATTTTCAGTCTCATTTTCAAAATTTTACGTTTTTGCAGACGTCTAAGTAAACTTTTTGCTGGAGTGTGGAGTCATAAGAATGGTAAGAGATGACAAAAGATAAATATGCAAACATCAAGCCTCCCCAATCTGTCTGGCCAGGGTGGAGAATAGTTCAATAATGCTCAATTTGAATAACTACCTACTTATTCATTTGGAAGATATTTCTACAGCGGAGATTAAGGCTTGGTTTCCATCAAGGCGGAAAAGAGGAAAGACAAGAGAAGTCGTGCTTTGAAAAACTAATCAGATTTCTGAACTGAAGCTAAGGGGAGAGATGTGGCAATAACGAAATCTGATTGGTCATAATATTAACACATCTCCTTTCTTCCCCTCTCCATTTTGGTGAAAACCAGGCCTTAGTCTCGGCTGTAGAAACATCCTTGAGGATTTGAACTATTCTTTATGCTGGCTAGACAGATTGGGGGGGTCTGATGTTTTCATATTTCTCTCTTGTCGTCGCTTACCATTTTTATGACTCCACACCCCAGTTATGGGGCAAAAAGTTTACCTACTTCATCTGCAGGAACGTAAAATTTTGCAAATGATACTGAGAATTGTAATTGAATTTCTTCTTCACCATCAGCCTACATATTGTTTCAAAGTTCAAAGCATCAAAGACAAAAAAATGCCTTTTAAAGAGCTTCTGAAAGTTAAAGAATGTTTTCCTTACAAACTCGCATTCACAAGTTAAACATAAAAATAGCTTTAGAAACTTTATAGATAGCTTACAACATCGCCAGTAAAGTTTAATAAAGCGGTATATTTCTCGTAAATATCAAATGCAATAAATCTCCCTACAAAATGCCTATAATTACCTCAAATGCGAGGGCGTCAGTCCTAGCTTTCATGTCGTCATTAAGATAAACTCACTTTATAAACCACCAGTTAAAGAAGACCTTTAAATACAAGACTCCTTCAAGAAAGTACTGTGTGATAACCATGACTATAGCGTGCTCGCTAGCGACTGCATAAAAATTACCAGTGTGCTTACCATAAGATCGCTAGCGAGTGTGTCGAAAAATCTCTGAAGATTTAGTTTTTGAAAGATACCGCTAGGGGCTAGGGGTGCATTAATCTTTCATACATTTCATGACTTTTTTACGCAGTCACTATCGAGCACACTATAAACTCGATGAAATGTATTTTGTACAGCACCCCTAGCGGAAAATTTCAAGAACTAAAATCGTCATAATGTTTTTACAAACTCGCTAGCTTTGGTGTACTGTAAACTTTGGTAAAGCTACAGGTCTCTTAATCTTGGTTCTTTGCCCTGATAACCAAAACTAATAGACCTCACATTATGAAGCAGAACTTTCCTGACAGGGGTCTCTCAATTTTAGTCCTTATCGATACTTAATAGCATTGTATTATAAAACTTAAGTAGTACTTGAGGTACTGATAGTGTAAAGTGGGGATCTTTTAATTACTGTCGTAAAGCAGGCTGTGTTGTGCCTGAAATCGTGTCTGCGTGTTTAAGATATCATAGGAGTTGATTAAGTTTATGTATGTCGCGATACCATATTTTGAAGCACGCTTCATTTACTTACTTGCTTTAAGGGTGAATTTTAAGTAAAAGTATCAGGAAAAATATTTTTGTTGCCACACTATTTATTGTTAAACAGTCCGATTGAAAAAAATATAAGAAAAATTGAAATAAAAAAGTCAATAGAAGACAGAAGTAAGAAATAATATCGTAGTCACATTTACTTATTATGCTTTTAGAAAGCTCAGCTCGTCCCAATGTAGCTTTTTAACATGAACTACTTAAAAATAAATCGGTTCAATTCAAATGTATCTTAAGTGGATCTTAACTAATACTTAAAAAAATAATTTCCAAATACAACATTTGTCAGTTTCGCAACAAATCAATGTAATCAACATGGAAATTAATTAAAACAGTTCAATCAATCGACACGTGTTCCGAATGCTTTTAAACGGAGCCAAATGAATTTTAAAGCAACACGCATTTGAGCTAGTTCGGAAACATAACCACAGTTTAGTAAATGAGGAACAGTAACACCGAATCTGAAACCATTACAGAGTTTTTTTTTGCCATGCAAAAACTTATGGATATGCCGTTTGATCCTTCCTTAGTTTATTTACATAGATTTTATAATTAAATTATTTTACGCATTCGAATAGTTTATAACAAAGTGCAAAAGTTGCATTATAATTATTTTTTAGCAGATTTTAATTGAAATAATATTTTGATACAAAGACATTTTTCTTCTATCTTAAGCGCACACGACGCCGCTATAATTTAATTATTTATTGATCAAATATTTTTTTCTCAACTTCACAACATTCTCAAGTTTCTCACAAACCCATGCTACTGACCCACCTTACACTGTGGCACGAGGTCAATAAATTTAAACTGGTCTATAAAAGCGGATAACAAATAATTTGCCTATCTGCTATGTGTTTGTTTTTTATGGCCTTTTAACATTTCTTAAAAGGCATTTTATATTCAAAGTGATGTTTTATAATGATTCATTTATTATACTTACAACATGATGGGGATCGGACTTCTCTGATAAGCACTGAATTCTAACTAGCACTTAATAAGTTATTTTGGGATGATAACCATACATAAACCTTGCAAAATCCAATGAATAAAGATTTTGCAAGGTTTATGGTTTATTTCAAATCAAGATGAGGTACTAATCAAGATGTGCAAATCGAATATTCAGTCCAAAGCTAAAAGCTTAAGATCAATTCTAAGCTTTACAAAAAATGGCGCTGGAAAATAGATATAATTCCTACAAAATCACCACGTACTAGATGTGACATCACATCTTAACCATAATGTAGTTGATAAAATTACTTAATGATAATTTAGTTAGTGAAAGCAAGAAAGAAACAGTGTGTTGTAAAAATAACATCACATTTTAAGATGACAAGCAGCTAGACCACGGACTCGCTTCTCACCTCAAAACCTAGAATTTGAATTTAGAATAATTCTACTCATCGAAACTTGAACACCGAATATAACCAGTTGCCAGTTTCAATCTCAAATCTAGAACTTGAATTTAGAATCATTTTATAACTATTTACTCATCGAAACTCCAGCGAATATTGCCAGTATCAAAGGCAAAGGCATAAAGCACACAAAACAACATTCTAAATTGAAAACCGCGAGACAATGCTGGCTGGTGGCATCGCCGATTACCGTCTAATGGACAACCGTTGTTTGTGTTCGGAGCCGATAACGCGTGCTCGATACGCGCGGCGCCATGCCACTGCCTTTTGTTTTTGAAAAAAAAAACGGGTGGTCAAGGGAGATGCGGGCTATGCTAAAGTGCGGTAGGTCAATTCAAAAACTACTAGAAATCAATGTGGAAATCTCCTACAATTAATTCAATAGGTCCTAATACTTATCTTTGTTTCTAGAGAAACAAATCGCTAACATAAGAAAACTTTTAAAGAAAAATATGTATTCACAGACAAGTAAATAAGAGATGTAGGAAACGAAAGACACAGAATAGTCAAAGTCCTCTCTTTTCAAGTTCTTCAAAACACACTAAATTATTAATTGAATGCTTGTATAAATAAAGTCCATATTCTTTCTAACGGTATGTCAATAATTTAGCAAGATTCTATTGTATTATGGTTTATCAAATTCAATGTGGACCCCTAAAACCTCCTGCGCTATAGATTTGATCCGCAGGCGATAACTTTACGCGATAGTTACTTGTTTCTGCATTCGGCATACGTTACCGCCATATTTGGTTGGCGCGTAATGCATGTTTACTGGCAAAATGATTTTATTGTGTTATTTCTTCGTAGGTGCACATCAGAATAACATTTTTGCTGTAAAATAGCATTTATTGCAACTACATTAAGATGCCTCAGTGTTCAGATTGACGTGCTTTCGTCTGTACCAATAAAGCCTTACTCTGAAAGCTAAATTTCGCGATTGCAACTCAAAATGTGACTATTTAATTTTATTAATCACTAAAATCGTGTACTTACAAACTTATTGTCTTTTTATTTTACCTAGTCACCTAGTGATAATCTGTGTGTGGCATATAGCAAAGTTATGTATGATACTAACTAAATTCCTTATTTTTGAGATTTTTGACCAGAGTGAGTTAGGGTGCAAAAGATACTGGACCCAATGTTTGGTGCAAACTTTGATACTATAGTTGGTTCTTGGAGCCAATCGTGGACCCAATACAAGCCAGCCACTAGCGATCCAATATAGGGTGCAAAAGATACTGGACCCAATGTTTGGTGCAAACTTTGATACTATAGTTGGTTCTTGGAGCCAATCGTGGACCCAATACAAGCCAGCCACTAGCGATCCAATATAGGGTGCAAAAGATACTGGACCCAATGTTTGGTGCAAACTTTGATACTATAGTCGGTTCTTGGAGCCAATCGTGGACCACTAGCCATCCAATAGCCACGTCACTATTTTTTGTCAAATATTTGTCTAATCGGTAACCGGTTCCATCTTCAGTGTTGTGACAGTCCCTTCACTTTCGCTTCTCCTACCGGCTCTATTTAGTTATGGTCGATTTATCAGGCGTCTCACCCTGTTAATGCCCTTATCTAAGGCTTGTTCGTTGATTATTAAACCCAGGTTATCGTTAAACCCAGGTTATCGCTAACGAAGGGTGACGGGAGCGGCCGGCGCCATCGCGGCAGCGGGATTTGTAAAACTTGATTAATACTGAAAGAATCACTCTTGACGGGGAGGATATACTATTGTATGTTTTGATAGCTTATTACACTTTGAAATCTAGCATCTGAATTATATTCTGTATTTTAAAATCTCGTGTAAAAAACATCCTACGAAACGGCTATTCTTATGAAATTTTGGGTGTATATTCAGCAGAGACTAGAGAGGCCTTTGTCACGGTTAATAAAGATATTACCGTGCCTTTGTCGAGCAGTGGACGTCATTTGGCTGAAACGAACGATTCAGTAGGTCTGACGATGACGAATACAGGTGAGTTACAGGCACAGACCACACAACCTATGGTCTGTGGTTACAGCTTCCTCGTTGTGGATAAAAAAAAAGAATAGGACGTAAACTAATAATACGTACTTAGGTGATAAAGGTTTTTCACGCGTAATCGCGGGCGTAGCTTGTATTAAAACACATTTGGTTAGCCTTGTAAATCTTGTAACACTACTTAACTTACATTACGTGCGAGTAAAGCTCTTTGAAAAACAGAAATATTTTAATGACCAAGTACTAAATAGAAAGAAAACTTGGAAGAAGATAAAACTGTCTCAGATAAATAGTTTAGTAACAATCAAAGTTTATTAATTTATGACACAAACAACTCTTTTCTCTACCGATAATGCACAAACACGCAAAAAGAATGACGCATTACTCCAAAAATAAACAATAACTCACATTGTCTGAATAAGGCTTTGGAATTTTGGGTCTTAAAAGAGGTTCGATAAGCAACGCATTTTTGTAACAGATACCTTTTTATTGTTCCCTTTTACAATAAAACTACACCACATTTAAAAGTAACAAGGTATTTACGCAATATGAGGATCGTAAATCTGTAAAAAACCGATAAACCGGTTTATTCATTGAATCCTTTTTAATACGGCACTTGACATCACTAAAATTGTAATTGTTTTGATAGTTTTAATAAGTTGCATCAATTTAACTTATTTATTTTTATATTATAAAATACAGTTGATCAACTTTAGAGTTAGTAGGTACTAACTACTTTAAATTGCAATAATACACGGTCCATACAGGCATCAGGGACGACATATTCCAACTGTGACAACTAAAATCTAAGACAAAACCTGCAATAGAGTCTAGTGTTTATTCATAATATGAAAGTAGCAATCAGCCAAATGGGTTTCCCATGGAAAAACGTTCTGTAAGTGTCTTGAACGTGAAAGTTAAATCGTGTGTGTCATACTTAGCTATCAGAACGTTATGACGATTTCAAGATGGCCGCGAAATTACGACTTTAATGGCCGTAATGTCACAATATCGCTGTAAAAGTTACTTGTCTATGATGGAAAACTTAGACAAAGTGACATTTAATTTCGTGATCGCTGGCCATAATGTCACAAAATCGTTATAAAAGTTTGATATCTAATGTTTGCAGACGCATGAAAGGAGCTTTAGAGAAAAAGTCACAATATCGCTGTAAAATGATTATGGTTATGAAAGTTACTTGTCTATGATGGCGAACGGATGAAAGGAACTTCTCTTAGAGTTAGACAAAGTGACATTTAATATTGCGATCGCTTTGCGGGGTGAAGGAAAGCTTTTTTTTTTGCGTTATTATAGCTATATTAAGGGCTGTTCTCTACAGCTTTCAATCATTTCAAGTTCAATGAGGGCTATCGTTTTTATACTTAACAGTTGGCACCCCTGGCGATTGACAAGACCTTACTCTACAGTGGCGCCATCTTGATGAGTGCAATTGCGATAGTCCTCCTACCACTTTAGCGCTCACCAGTTGGTGCTACTGTCTTCGCTACTAGCAAGTGACAGGACCTTACTCTACAGTGGCGCTAACTGGTGAGCGCTAAAACTGTACCATGCCGTTTGACTCCTTGTAAGATTATTTTACTTTTGACAATCAATTTCAATATAATCTACATTGTATCAAAAAAGGTAGGAGATAATACTCAATGCATTCGAAGCTCCTTAAGTTTGTTTTATAGTCATCTAATTAAGATAATTCAGGATTAATAGACTGACAGTTGTCTATGACAAATGACTGCTTATCTGTATCCCACGCACGGGCATGGGAGGTGTGAGCGGGAACTATTGTATGAGCTTCTGTCCTGGCGAGATTGTGTGGGAAAGATGCTGTGGAGATTTTATCGTTAGTTATTTTTTAATGTAACTATAGTTGGCAGCAAAAGGTGTGTTTCATCTGCCATTTTGTCTCAGCTCTAGTCGATATGTTGTCCCGAAATGTTGGTACAGAAACAAGAAGAGCGAATATTTGGAACATAATAAGTGTCTTTAAAGGGTCATCTGTACTTATATAATTACACTTTTAATTTGTATTTGAAGCAGTCAAGTGTTTAAAAAGTTTTTGAGCACAAATAATGGAAATTCGTTCAAGGCAGACAGAGATATTTTGCAGAAGACAAGGCAGATAATAATGACTCAATGATTACTGAGGATTTGTTATAACTTATAGCTATGTTTTCGTTTTTACGATATTGTAAAAGTTGCCAATTGCATGCTCTCTAAAATATTCAAAACTGAAACTGTGACATCTACCTAATGTGGTTGAAAATAAGTGTCTTTTTACCACGACACTGATGAGCTTTCGACTGCACTTACCTATTGATTGAGCTTTCATAATAACACGTTCCAAACTTTGATTCCATTGTAACGAACGCACATCAACAGTTTGGAATCTTATGTAACTTATAATAGGTGTTATTTTGCAATAATAATGTAGGTATATTTACTTTCGATTGTAAGACAATAAATTACATGTAAGTAATAGTTCAATGGGAAACAATGGGCCATACATTTCATTCCACACTTTAAACTTATCTCTCTTATGCAAATCCGTAAGGATGTGACACCACGATATATGATGTATCGATAGTTTACATAACATATGGATAAACAACGTTTTATTTGTTTCTGAATGTCAAGTCGTTTCAAATATTCGATATGTCATACTTTGTAGAAAGTTTCGAGATTAGGAATGTTTATGTGTGACTTAATGAGTTTTTATTCAAGTTGTAGATAGCAATAATTGACAGTGTAATTTATAAAACTTGTCAGAGCGTATGAATAAAACAATATTTTTAAATAGTAGATTTCACAGGTAGTCTGTTATTTTTTAAAGATAAAAAGTTTGCTTTGTCAAAGCCATCCCAAGTAACATTTTACTCCATTTAAGAGTTCAATAGTCGTTCACATGTACTCCACAAGCTGTGTATGTCAGCTGTATACGAGCTGTATAGCTTGCTATAATGCTTTTATAGAACCAGTTTGGGCACAAATTAGACAGCTTTAAGTTCACTATGGCTGTACATTAGCAGTATAATAGCATTATAATAGCAGTTTAAGTAGTAACATCGTACTTAAGGCTGACTTACGGCACTATATGGGACGCAGTGTGAACCATACAACGTACGTGAGGACAATAAAGAGTAACAAGTGGCTAAATGCACAGCTTTCAAAGTTATAAAGTCCGACAAAAGTACTCCAATGCTACATAAAGTTCACGTGTGTCCTAAATTATTTCCACATTTTAATATTAGTTTGGTATTTGTACGTGAGTGCCAAGAGGAAACAACTCGGGCGGATAATATAATCATTTATGCAAATAATAACACGGGTTTTAAATACTTAATAATGTTAATGCCATTGGGAATGCAACTTTATCGTGAAATGTATACATATTTACAGCTAAAATATTTACGCGCCTCTGTAAAAACGCGATATTCATTTTAAAATATTTAAAACTGGCTGAGAGGAAATCTACAATTTTCAGTTTTTGATATTGTATTGGCATTATAATTATACTACGGTAATTAATTATAACATGAAACCAAAACTCAATCGCTCTATCTGCGAATTTTGTGATAAATCTGCATTAATTTTGGAGATTTATTTGGTAAATATTTTAGGTTATGTAGAACAAAATGGTGGAAATGAAATACGGCTATGTGAACTGTTATAACTCCAATTTAATGCGGTGAGCGTATATTAGGTTCACATGTGTTCTGTTAGAATGCTGTTATCTATATTAAGTTCCACATTTGTACCACTACAGCGCTAATGTCTATAAATTTATTCTAATGTGAACTTATGTACAGCTTTAAGATGTACCTAGTTCAGGTCAATTGTGTATCTTTAATTCTTTCAAATACTGAAATTTTAGAGATCCGCAATAAAAATTATTAATGTCCGTTAAATCGCCTAGCCCAGGTACTAATAGTCAAGTATGAATACCTAAAGCATCAGACGGTAGTGTTCCCGGTTTAAATTCGTTTATTATGCCTGACAATTTATTCAAAGCGGAATGAGGAATACGATTTTCAATAGCCCATGTTCTTATTTTTTTGCTAAAGGTTAAATAATTGTCTAAATCAAAATTGTATTCACTATCACTAGAACTGCAATCATCACACTCTGATATCTGTATATTTTGAAGGGAACTTTCAGGTTCAGGCATAATATTTTCCTCTGCATCATGTACAGAACCACCATAAATACAACTAAAAACAGGCTTGGGGAAAAGTGTAATAGAATATCACATTCACATTCATTTTCAGCTTAAAGCAAATAAGAGTAGTACTTGTGGACAAATAAACTGCTATTGATGTTAATGGACAACACATATAGTCCTTTTAACAGCCTACAGTGCACATGCGAACCATTGAAACACTTTTGTACAGATAGTAAAAAAAGGTTATTTTATTAACACAAACAAGTCCTACTACAGCTACTAGCTGTATAACAGTCTAAAACAAGTAAACATAACAGCCTTTGGCTTTATAAATGACCACGTGTGTTCTATTAAAATGCTAGCTCTATAACATCGTACAAGTAGGCCGTTAAACAGCGGTTGCCGTATCTCTACCCTCCTATAATGCTCTTAGTCAGACGGCTAACTAAAGGATAGTTGTTAGAGTATTATAACACCAACAATCGTATAAAAGTATAACTCTACACTAGTCTACACTCCTATAAGTCCCTTAGACAGGTATAGGTGTAATTAATTGCAATAATACAGCTTATACATCACGAGTGAACTGTACTAATGCTTTAAGTACACATTGGAACTAAATGTGAACTCTTAAATGGAGTAAAATGTTACTTGGGATGGGTTGACAATCTATAGCTCGTGTAACTACCTCAGTCCTACGCTCCCAACTGATTATTTTAAGGTGGCAGATGATTATTTCAAGACTAAACATCCTACTAATAAAATAAAATAATAATTTCTCTGACAAGACTGTGCACTTGCAAATTAACTAGATAGGTATGTAAATGTAAACTTACGTAGGTACTAAAAGTGTTTTTGCAACCATTCGATGCTATGAAAAAAAAACTTTTATTGCACAGAATAAGAAATAACATTATAATAAAGGGCCATGTTAAGCCGCAGACAACCATCCTGATTGTTGGCATTGCGTATCTTTTCCATTATTTTGAATTTATTCAGGAAAACAAACCATGAAGACACATTTATATTAATTTCCGATCATTAATCCCCTCCATCGAACCAATCAACTCAACATAATAAATAAGAGCGTTAAATAACCCACAAGTCCATAATAAATGATATTTAATCGCCAGAGCTCGTTGCCTTTCAGGCCACGATGCTGATCAATTTGCCGCCATTATGCTCGAATCGCCATAACAAAGGCTCCGAGTTATACATACATGTACAGTTACACACTTATACAGGGTGTAACATGTGTGGGCACATTTACTGGATATTGTTTTCTCATTGGGGGAGGCCTATGTTCAGCAGTGACGTCCTATGGCTTAAATGATGATGATGATTGTTTACAGGAGATGTACCTCATGCTGCATCTCACTTAAAATCTGGTGAATTCAGGTGTAATTGCTGTCGTTTTACATTAAAAAAAATTACACGCTCATGTTTTGCTAATGTATCTTTGAATATTATAAGGAATCTACGTTTCACTTGTATGTAGGTAACTCAAGCCTATGAATGTATAATGTTAGAATTTATTGCTAAAATCTGGGTTTTTATGAGAAACTCACTGGCATCGAATTATTCATAAAGTTATTATGTAAAATTAATAACCGGTCAAAATCTATATTATTCCTAACTGACATGACTGTGATATAGCTTTACTATTGTGAATCTCAGTACATCGCACAAACGCACCATATAATAAAGATTAGTCTATCTAATAACATCTAAAGAAAGAGTCTTTCCTAATAATATTGCAACAGAGCAATATTGTCTTTTCTAAATAAACCACACATCCTGTATATGCACATACACGCGTAGCCAGGCGGCAACACGGGCCAGCAAGGGAGATAAATATTGCATGAAGAACACAACTCGGCAGTTTGACTCATCAAATATTAACCGCGGTGGAAAGACGGTACCCCAATTTTTACTTGCACAATGCTACCGGGTTTAGTGCCTATTCGTGTGACGTTTACTGGCGTTTGGCCTCCTTAAGTTTATTTTATGTGAGACACGGTTTTGTATTGATAACGATGTTTTTTGTGAGAAGGTAATGTCGTTTGTGTGTACTGTGACTAGTTAAATTTTTAGGCCTAAGACTCAGTGAATGGTCCAATAACTGTAAAATTTAAATACACTATGAGTTGCTCTGCAATTATTGTAATTCTTAATCAATTGACTGCTGCAAGAGAGGACTGCTTGTCCCTAAACAGGGACTCTTGTAATTTCTTGTGCAACTTATCATGTTTAGAGATTTGTTATTACTTGGAAAGCGTTACACAATAATAATGTAGAGCATCCTATAAAGTATAGATACAACTCTACTATACTATCAAGTAAATGTTTAATTTCATAGAATATCAAAAAACAGTAAGTAGTGCATGCTTACCTACATAGCTAAAAACCAACAATAAAGTTTCCTCGAAAGAGCTATGCGCTATAATGAATGAGTTTACCCGAAATACGTTGACTTGCTGTCGCTATCGCCCCCTTAAATCAGTGGGAGTTTTCACCCAACTAAATGAGCGTAAACCTTTAACGGCACCCAAAACGACTGTCGAACCTTCGACCAATTTCCCCGTACTATTTACACATTCTAAAGGTCAAGCCGATTCCCGGGAACATTCGATTCCAGCCCACAATCGGCAAATCGAATCAGACTCGTTGCACGCTCCAACACGTAATGTACCTCCGATAGAAACATGGCGGGGGCTTCTTTATTTATTTATGTACTGCTTCATTTTCTTCCTGTAATTCTTTTCCCTTGTATAAGTGAATATTAAAACTCCCGGAATTAGGGTGCGGTCATCGTTATCGAGAAGTCGACTTTTTCCCCTCACTAAAGAGTCTATTTTACGGGATGCACGGTGCAATTTAATTTTCTTTCGGTGAAATGAATGTAAGCCTATTTGTGATTGCTTAAGGTTTACTTTTGGTTGTCAGATGTGGCGTCACATCAGATGTCTTTGGATAATTGCAGCGTGTAGGCTGTCTCCTTTGGAATTAGGAAACAAATCCGTTAGCTGATTGATACAGGGGTGTGATTCTGAGGAAGGGCGATGCGTGTTTTCCTCTCGTTAATTTTTATTGCACTTGCCTCTTTCTATGTAAGAGTGAGACAATCGGTACGCCATTTTATTACATTCCATTTAAGATTTCCATTCTACTTACTTACATACTACACTATACTTAAGAATGTACTTAAAGTCTTAAAAGTTAAAGAAAATGATTGAGTACGCTCAAGCTCAAAATCTCAACTTAGAAACGGAGGGTCAACAACAGTTTTTTTTGTAATTCAAAATCAAAACAGTCATCTTTTTAACGTTAGAAGTCATTGAACATATAATTTAGCTAATTTTCTTTCATATGTGGCATTTCAACATTTTTTTCGACTGGTTTAAATGGTAGGTCAAAAATGTTATTTTTTATTTTTATTTTATTTATTTATTTTATAGAAACCAATCATCTCATTCAATCAATAAATTAGGCTCTGGCTCCCATTCTATCTTGAAAATAGCCAAACCCGCCACCGACTCAATAGAATTGCCTATTCCCTCGTGAAGCTGAAGTATTACTTTTCTGTTTAATTCCAAGTCTTCAAGCAACTCTCCTTCAAAATTACAAATTCGGCCGCTTCATCTATAATGCAGGGTGTTTTTATGAGACCCAAATCTTGAAGTTGAGCGCCTCTGGATTTATTCCGCCGTTTTGATAACTGCTGGGGGGATGGACGTTTGTTATTTGTTTTTATAGTATTTTGGTATTTAGGTATTTGTGTTTGGGTCTTGGTATCCGTTTTACTTTGATGTAGGCACCCATCTATTATATGACTCAGAATCGAAATCGGCCAGCTAGCATATGATGCGTGCCAATATTATTGTCTTATCAAGGCATTTTATCGATTTTAAATGATAAGCCAATTCATTTGTCGTCTAAAATCGACGATAAGATTATATCGTGAATCGCATCCTAGGCTGTCAGGAATCAACTGGTTCCTACGTATAAATCGTGCTACGTCATCGACCTTCTTCCGCTGTTATTTTGTTCCTATAAACTCACTATTTATACAAAATACTAAGGGTAAATTAGGCATAATTTCTCACCCTGACATAAGTGCCTAGATACTACCTATCAAGCATGCCTTCAATACATATTACCCTGTGGATAAACAGCTTAATGAACCGCAACGCCCCGATGTCTGCGCGCGCGACTTATAAAATAATCAAACCGACATTCCTAATTGCTACGTTTGGCTTATTTAAGGCGAGTTTAATTGTGCCCCGCTTTATCTAATTATAAAGACGAGCCTTAACTCGGGCGGCGAATTGGTAGGGATGGGGCAGTTATCGGTATTTTTGTCGACAATTTTATCGATAGCCGTTAAAGATTTTTTGTTTACAGTGGAAAAAGCAGAATTTTTTTTTGTCAAAATGTACTTTTACATTAAATCTGAAAACATTTCCATGTTAGCTGATAAATTATATACAAAATAATGTTTTTATTCGTTGGTTAGGTTTTTAACAATATTGCATACTTTGTCGATTGCGTAGACATTTCAAAGTCAATAAAATAATGTTGGTCAAAAACCTAAATTCGGTACGAAAATACATATTTTTTTGCAGCCCAGCGCCCAAAGCTGGTATCTATTTGACTGCAGTCACGCCAGTCACATCAGATGTTAAGTGAGACTACATCTCACGTCTAGGACAGAATTTATCGACAGGACAATCGACTACTTCCCACCACTACCCCGTACCTCGTACATTACCGTTCTAATAAAGTTCTTGGTACGATAATAGACTTAGCGCTTTGTTCAATCATTCATTATCGTTCTCCAGAGTAATTAGAGCCCTCACAACTCGTTATAACGCCCCCCTCCCTTAGGTTAACCCATTCATTGAGGGGGGGAAGGGGTCTACCTTATTGGTCGAGGCTACGGGGAGGCCATATATCAGTCTAAACTTTGAATTTAACAGAAATTAACTTTATATTCATACCATTGTCAGTTTAATGAATTACAAAGTCGAAAATTTCTTCGCGAGGAGTTGAGAGTAATTTTATGAGGTATGTTGTTTTATGAGGTAGATTATTTATCCATGTTGTATGAAAAATAATGAAAATATAACAGTGTTGCAGATAATGTTTTGTAAATGCGTCACACAATGCATCTGGATGCAATCTATGCATCTCTATCATAGATTTAAGCCTCTGATTAGTTGAAAATCAATATTTGGACCTTTCGAAGGTTCAACACAGCAAATTGGTTGCTGTGTTGAGTTATTCTTTAGTGTAGATTCATCCTTATTGCTCACCGTCTAAAAATGCATTTAAAACAGGACACGAAAACTCAACATGTTCATATTGTTCATCATGCCCTGTTTTAACGAAACAAGAAAGTATTAAATGTGATACATACATAATTGTGTATGTTGCTCGCTACTGTAGGTATGCTTATTGAGACTGGATAATTTATAAAATGCTTACATATGCATTACCTTTTAGGGACTTTTACTAATGAACACTTATCTTTAAACGGCAGATTATGAAACAAAAATTACGATAAAATCTACAATAATTGAGACAGTTTAAGTAACTGATAATCGACTAAAAGGTTTATCTGAAGACTGGTTTGGGTAATACGTAACCTTACTGCTATGGTTTTAAAGGTCAGTTTATGAATGCAAATTAATGTAAACAGGACACTCAGGAGTAAATGGTATCTTAATTAGTCTGACACAGGCGCTTGAGCTTAGTAATGGAGTATTATCGAGACTTTAAGTACAATTTAAGTTATTCAGCTCTTGTATCTGAAGTTATTTTTTATTTAGATTAGAAATTATTTTATTGCCAACACAGTTGTCCTCTCAATTAAATGTATTACTTCCAGTTAAGACAATTTAACTTATATTTTGATTTCATTCCTGATAATAATCTAATCTAATAAAATGTATAGGTATGAAGAAAGACAGCTTCTAGTTGTTGCAATTCAGGAAGGTGAGTGAGCTTTACATGGTGTGGCGGCTCCCTACTGTTCGTTTTTCAAAAGTTTTGATAGACATTACACTAACTGTAATGTGCAGTATACGTACACACACAAGTAAAGCTCACTCGCCTTCGTGAGATGCAAGGACTATAAATTAAGTGACTGTATATTTCCATGTCAATATTTGAGACTTGTATAAATCCAAGATATTCTATTAATTTATTTATAGAAATGTTTTTCTGTAGCTAAGTTTTGCTATCATTAAGTTATAAACCGTTTTATAAACATTCTCATTACAAAGATGCTCATATTTATTAAAGTTTAGATTAAGAAGCTTCCACTTTGGGCGTTAAATTTTAAATTAAAGTGACGCTTAGCTGAAGTGTGTTCACCCCTTTTAAGTAAAGGCCACTAAGAGTTAAGTTGTTCGGGTGTTTTAGCAACCGCCACAGAATTAGCTCGGTGACATTTTAGAATAGATTTATTTTATAGCTGGTACTGGTTTGACACCGACACCTCAATACTCAATACTCAATACTCAATAGTTTATACACCAGACACTGGTACTTAGTGTCTGGTGTCGGTGTACCTCAATTTAATATCATCATTACATTATTGACTGTAAAGTGCGACATGGCGACATACGTGGAGAGAATTAGTCATTACTGAAGGAAAAAATTACAACAATATTGATTTCATTATTACTGATAGTGCCCTTTGGATGATTCTTTTGGTGGGTAAATTACCAATTTTCAAAACTCCTGGATTTTCCAGGTAACACTTGGAAAATGTCTTTAGTAAGTCTAACTCTTATATTTAATTACTATACAAGCTCAAAATTTTGCCCATAATCTTCACTAGCCTCTTCCAGGGAACCGTTTCTCATCGTTTAGCGGTTCAATATTATCCAAGAAGCCACGACTCGTTGGCCAACTGGTCCGGGCTTGGATTGCGGTCGGCGTTTGCGGTAACCTTTGTTATTATGGGATTATTTACGGCGAGGAGAACCATGACGCTTCATTGTTTGAAAAATAAATTGGTGACGACAAAAGCCTGAATAATGTAACAACTTTGGGTTGTTAGTAAAATATTTTATATAGTAATCGATTTTTTATAACCTTTCTACATTATTTTCAGGAAGTTAAGCTAATTAAGAGTCAATTTATCTTTGCATAAATGTTGATCTATTCAAGTATTTATTACTCATTTTTTGTATTAATTTTACTCTTAAAACGTTAATCTAGATAAAATAATAAATAATAAATTAATCATTTCAAAAACTAAATAAATATAATTAATATTTACTCACAATAAAACTCAATGTGCTCCAACCACCAAAGATTATAATAACATCCATATACACTACCTAAACAATCTTAACGCCATCCGTCGACTTGTGGTCGGATAAATCCGGCTTGGGGCATAAATTATGCATTCGCAAGGCGTTACTTTGAGAGCGAGTCTACATCGCCACCAAGTTCCAAGTTTATAGCCCCAGACGATGTGCTTGACTCTAAAGATCAACTTGATGGTATCCTGCAACTAAGTCAAGTGAACGACTTTCGTGAAACTCTGCCTTTTAAGTAATAAATTTCATAGATTGTTTAGAATATAACTTAAAACGCTGAGTAGTAAAATTAAAAGGGTTTTAAAACATTTTGTTAATGATTTCAAGTGTAAAATAATACTTCTTTTAAAATTACATAACTTCATTTTAAGCGTTAATAATAAGCACGATATGAAGGTCAAATTTTAAATCACAGATGCGTTTGAAATGACAATGTAATAATGTTCTATCAATTTCGCAATTCGCAAATAGATTAGATACTAAAGTTTCAACCACACGCACCTGTGCTCCGCTAATCTGCTGTCGTCATTTAAGCCCAATTAAGTAATTGACATAAATCAGGTTAGGCCCCTCTAACTGGCATTCCTAAACTCGTGTATATTTAACGGTGTTTCAGTAGCTCCCACTTAAACTCGCGGTCGATTGACAACGTTAATTGTTTTAATGTACTTTCTACTTTCTACTTTGATACGAGCGGTTTGTGTTGCTTTTCAGTCTGGAAACTAATTAATAATAAGGCCTCTTTTAGAATCTTACTTAAAATATAAGCAGAAAGTCGTTTGACTTGAAAATTATAAGTATAAAGGTGTTCAATCGGTCTCACCTTATATTTTTATTCCATCTATTTAAAATAATACATATCTACACTTATATTATAAATAGGGAAGATTTGATTGTCTGTATTGAATAGAATTAAAATTTGAAACTACAGAACCAATATGAAAAAATCTTTTAACAATAGAATCCTACATTATAATATTCTGATGAACATAGGCGGTACGAATAGCACCGGGTCGACTAGTTGTTATGTAAATAATTATTATTTTCAGATATATCAGAATATTATGATCATTATTCGACATTACATCATGACAATGTGCTCAATGTTTAAATTCTATCATCCTATGTGAAATATTCAGCGAATGGGATCCATTACATTATGCAAGACGCCATTAACTCTGCACTGAACTGACCACTGATGGCTTACATGGGGTTCAGCCGTTAATTACCCATTGTGTTGCTTCCGAAATTACATTGTGGGATTCTGATGAAAATCTTTATACGGAGTAATTATAAGTTTTTTTAGATCTAATGATGGTTGAGATTTAATGTTTATTTAGATGTAAGAACGCAGTTAATAGATTTTACATAAGATCTATCTATCTTCAATAGTTATGATTATTTTGATTATTTTTTTCGGCTTACTAATAAAAAGTTACAGTTCCTTTAAATGTCTCTTCGAAGCACTTTTCAACGAGTGTATTTTATATTTTTAATAGCAAGGGGGTATAATATGCAGAAATATTCCAAAATATTTTTAATTTGATCGTAAGGAGGTTAATTGTGGTTAGATAACCATCTTTAACACTATTTTCTTTGTTACAGACGTCAAACAGCTGAAGAGAGAGAAGCAGAACGTCAAGCAGCGAACCGTTTGATGCTGTCTCTCCAAGCTGAAGCGCTGAGCAAAGGCTACATTCCCGAACCTCCTCCGGGGGCCACGTCGCTGTCAGCGCTGCATTACCAGAGCCAAGCCAGCAACGCGCCAGCCCCACCCTCAAACACCGCTTTAAGCGCTTTGCAAAACCTACAGCCGTGGGCTGGAAACCAAAGCGGCTTTATAAACGCTCCAACAACAAATGCGCCTACGCATCCTCCGCCTGTAGCGTCGCCGATATGTTGAAATTTTTGAATTTGGATCTTACATTTTGGTTTGAAATAAACTCATAGATTGTCGACTGATTTTTGACAGATCGTCTTTACACTTGACACAATTGACATAACTGTGACACTTATAAGTAACTAAAAGTTTAATATTGCAGCTAAAATCTGTTTCATACTTAGTTTACACCCAAAATGTATGTTATTTTGCCCTTTTGATTTTTGCATTCCAAAAAGCCATAGAAATAAATTAATTAGTTCAAAGCAATGTACTTACAAAAACTAATATTAAAATAAATTAGAAGTTAATTATTCGATTAAAATATCGCAAATAATCCTGTAAATTTTTATCATAATGATATAAAAACAAGATCATTTCGCTACGATCAAAAGTTTTGAATAATAGGTACATCTTGTAACTAAGTTTTTATTATAACTTAATAATGTACACTTATTTATAAACTAAAGTTCATTTTATACGAAATCGATAAATTGTACATATAATTACATCAGTATTATTATAATTATTACTTAAAACTTACTTAATTCCTTCGTCAAGTAAGAATGCTATATTCAATGGTAATATCTGTAAAATTTTACATACATAGCTTTAAGAAATTCTATATCTAGCATACTTTGTAAATATACCTAGTTATTAGCTTTTATCTCAAAAAATGAATAAATATTAATAATGCACGCTTTTAAAATAGTTATATTATAATTTCGCTGATCTCTTACCATTCCGTATATTTTTGCAACTGAAATTGTTGTGTAAGAATATTGTTTCATATTTCTATATTTATAAATGTATCAACATGATTTACATAATTATATGTATTGTTTGTATTCGAATGTGATGTGATCCGTAAAAAAATACATCTCTTTTGTGATTTCTTCTGTGTTCATTACTGAAATATAGAGTTACTTAATTTTACAATGTCTCAAATGCTATGCTGGATAAATATATTTTAATTTCTTTATTCATATAAATACGATATACGAGTATTATAGAGATTATACGATACAGTAGTAGTATTGGAAGAGGCATTGACATTAACAAATCAAATCGTATAATATTATTATTAAACTAATTAATAATTAATGCGTTTATTGTACTCGTAAGAAAACTAGCTTATATGTTCCTATTCATTTCTTTTCAGTTATTCTTAATAGTGTTTTTCGATATATTTCAGAATACCTGAACCAAGTCTTATAAAGTTTTTGATTTAAAATCAGAATCAATGTCTCTTTCTCGATCAATTATTGTACTTAATTTAATTAGTAATCTAATCAATGTACCTGTAAATATAATTTTAAGTCAATAAAAATAAGTGCGTAGCTCAATTATTTGGAATTTAGAGACTCATAAGAAAATCGAATGTATAAACTATTGAACGATTTCTTTCCCAGTGCTGGGCACCCAGATAATGGAAGTTTGAATAAAATATTATTAAAATATCAAGTTATGATTTTTATTGTTATCACCCAACATTAAGAAAACCTACATGGATAGATTGCGCGCCACGATATAACCATATCAAGGCATTTTATCGATATAGACGATTTGGTCCATAATATTGGTCTTCCAAACTCGATTTAAGTGCATCATGATAAGATTTCATCCTTGCGTGCATCCTAACTTGGCAAAGTAAGTAATATTCTAAATTATCTGCTCAAAAAAATTTAAAAATCAAGCAATTTTTAAAGAAGAGCATTAAAAGTATAGCGACAGCACATCAAATCACAATGTTCGTAGCAATAAAGCATAGATTACCTACTAAATATTTAGGCTGGGTTGCACCATCTTACTTTAACTTTGACAAACGTCAAAAATCTGTCAAACTCCATACAAAACACCGGTTATTGTTATAGTTACTGTTAAAGTTAGGTGGTGCAACCCAGCCTTACAATCACAAAAGATGCCACACAATTATTAAGCTTCTGGTGGATTTTGAGTGGTTAAATGCAATCTGCTACTTATTTATAACTCAACAGGTAAGAAACAAAGGGACTGTTACATTTCCCTATAATATAACTTTAAAAAAAGTCAAATGACAATCTAAAATGATATATTTTTTACGATCCAACAATTTAAACATAATAGAACAGTAATCGTTCAAATCACAAGGTCAAACGTGGACAGGAGTCTCATAGCTTTCTAAACTGTAATAACGCCAAATTGCTTGTGTCTAATGCCCAAAAAAATAAATAGTCTAACAATTGACTTTAACCACTTTAAACGGAATCGATTTCGCTTCGTTTCCGTCCAAAACGGTCGATTTGTCGGCGATTTGTGTCGCCATTAAGGAAAGGAAATAATACAATTTTAATGTTCGTCTTCAGTAACTATTGTCGAGAGCACATTAAACTATACATTTTGATTCTAAAATAGGTCTTAATCCAACTACGTAAGATGCTACAAAGTTCAGCTTGATGTGATATTCGTACGTGACTACCAAGCGCCGTCATTAGGACCTTTGTCTCAAATTGTGCGGTGAATCATGTGGGCATCGAATTATCATCATTGTGATGCTAACGTCTTTTATTGGGAAAATATAAAATGATTTGGATTTTAATTCGGCATAAAAAACCCGTCTGTAACTTTGTGATGAGTTAAATCTTTCGATCGATTTCCAGGACATCAATCAAAATCAAAATATCTATTTTAGTTTTAACAAATACAATTTTATTCCTACTGCAACTCCGACTGCACACTACGATGGAATACCTCATGAAGGCTGATGATCCACAGTGCTGAGTTGTGACCGCCAGATGGAAGAAGAATCTTCAGCCTTTCCACCGATATTCACTGATGGTAAGTCAAATTTATTCTATATCTATAAAAGCGAAAGGTCACTTATTGACTGACTCACTCATCACGAAATCTCTGAAACTACAAGTGGTAGGAGTCTCTTTTGCATGGAGGTTCCATTTAGAACGTAGGTGCTCACTAAGACGCACAAAGTCGCGGGCGGCCCGCTAGTTTTGTCATAAATTAGATGTGTAATTGCTAAATACAGTTCTATTTTTAAGTACATCAAGACCACACAAGCGTCAGCCTCAGCAGAATTACTCTTACCCTATACTTACCATAAAATTAACTAGAAAAAACTACTTCTCAATAAGTTTCAAACGATAGGACGATTGCGTGACAATTTTGTCACAAATTAGTTCCATAATGAGTCGCAAGGGCGCGCTGAGCGGGAGTCAAACCCTGAACGGAGTTAATCGCTGTGGCGTGCAAACCGCTATGCCATTGGTATAGAAGGGGCGGCTTGAAATGGCCACAATTTTTTGACAAGAAGGAAGCAGGTAAGTAAGTGACATTCGCACAAGACGTGAAAAAACGTGATGACGTGTGGTGCATAGCTGAAAACCCAAAACTAAATAAGTACTTATCATGTACTTCCTAGTATAATAGCTTTTAGATTTTGTATTATAAAAATTAACGTCACGTGTAGGACACCCTTAGCACTCTACCATTGCAATGTCGACCGTCTAGTGATTTGCACTGGAATCCATCGTCAGTTGCGACTGCAGATTCAAATCGTGCACTCAGTGGCGGATTAAGAGTATCCGAGGCCTTAAGCACAGAGCCTGTGTAGGCCCTCTATTTCTTAAATGGAAATGGAAGGAATGGAATGGAAGGAATAAAGTATAAAATGTAAGTTCATCAAAATAGAAAGTGTAGTAGGTAAAATGTAAAACTTAAAACATTATTTTCCTTGCCTTAATCAGAGCAAACTCCGAGATTACATCGTCGAAATTTATCCGACGAAGTATGTCTGCCTCAATACACATTAATGCTAAATAATTAAGCATGTC
>NW_021134655.1:0-6174 GCF_004193835.3 Ostrinia furnacalis
GCCGACTAGAAATCCGAGGTGAACGCATTTTCGACCAATCTCCCTTACTGTTAGTTCTTATGTTCTATTGTTAGCGGTGTAGGTACCACACGGGACTATTCCCACCTCTCGTTCCCACCGCTGCAACTCCTGTGTAGCCAGGATCTACAGCTTGACCGCCAATAAAAACCCAACCAGTGAAGGTCAAGTTTGTCCCGAGGGACAGTTAACTGTCATTGGACCCGCAAAGAAATTAATCAGAAGAACATAGGAGGAGTTCGAAGTAAGGTCCCAGTGTTACCACAGTAAACACACACCGTTCTTGTAAGAAAGGTTCTGAAAAACAAACATGATTTGGTTTCTGACCCGGTGGACTGATGATTGGCAGCACAATATGATTATTCAGTAGTCTTATTAATTCAAATACTTTTTCATCACTTCTAATGAGAAAGTCAGACTCTATTTTAGATACTTTATTTATTACTACTAAAAGTGCTTTTTAAAAGCCTACTTTAAAAAATAATTAGTTTTATGAGTTTTTAATAGCTCACCCGGCTAACTTCGCACCCCCTAAACTATTTAAGAACAATGTATTGTAATGGAGAAAGAATTTTTGAAATTAGTCCACTGGTTTCTGACAGTCAATTCTTTCCTTTTGTAATATTAGTAAAGATATTTATTGTAGCTACAATTTTGATTACCTTCCTTTGTCCCAATAAAAGGTATGGGACAGGCTGGGACAGGTGATATATAATCTGTGGATTTATTCCTACAGATAAAATAAATCCCAGAGACCATAGTAGCCATTTTTCCTGCTGAAGTGGCTATTCATCAAAAGTTGATTAATGTTTTTGCAAATATTTGTATTACTTATTATTTTTGCCGAAATACCTTGCGTAGTTTTATTCCGAGGTAGCACGTACGGACATTTTAGCACCTTATGTAATTGAAATAGGTGTGTTTTTACCACTAAAACACATTTATGAGTTCACACGAAAGTCCAGTTTTACGGGATACTGTATTTATTATTGGAACTGGAGTGGGACGTCCACCCACAATGTGGACCGACGACCTGATAAAGGTAGCAGGAAGGCGCTGGATGCAGGCCGCTACCAACCGTGCGATGTGGAAGTCATTGGGGGAGGCCTATGTTCAGCAGTGGACGTCCTATAGCTGAAATGATGATGATGATGAACAGGCCCTTCTGTCGTCTGTACATGTGTCTCAAAGCGCTAGTATAAAGCCAGAAATAAATAGAATAAATTACATTCAATGTTGATAAAAGTTCGAAAAGGGCGTTACCTTACTACCAAAGTAAAATATATCTGTAACGAGCTCGTTTTATTAATAACCATTAGAAAGTTTCTGTTTGTGTGTCCCACACGGGAATCCAAGTATACAGGGTGGAAATTTGTAATGCCACCTGGAGGGAAAGTACTCTTAATACTGTAGATAGAAAATTTTACTGAAAGAAAACATTCCTTTATTTTTGAAAAGAAAGAGAACTGCATTCATAGATTTTCGAAAAATTTTTGAAAATTCGCTACCATACCATATAATTTTCTCCTACATAATTAAATTTCATGGTTTTCCTTTCATTTGATTTATCAAGTTTGTTAGAGAGATTTCATCCTTATACTTAACCCTAACGATCGATGCAATAAAAATACAGGGTGTAATTTTTAACACATTTTAGTTGGTTCGATTCCCGGCTGTGGCAAGAAAATTTTTGAAAATCTTTGAATGCAGTTCTCTTTTTTTTTTCAAAAATAAAGGAATGTTTTCTTTCAGTAAAATTTTCTATCTACAGTATTAAGAGTACTTTCCCTCCAGGTGGCATTACAAAATTCCACCCTGTATATTTATATTTATTGAGCAAAAATAGACCAACTAAAAGCATCGCAACTAAAAATCGCTTTAATCCAGAGTTCAATATAGCCGTTTGAATTCTCGGTAGACTGGTTCTGACAAGTAGACACGTAGCAACTTTGTCCAGGGTTCTACGCTCGTAGGGTTCACTTTGTTACAAACTATATTGCAGTACTCAGAGGTAGATAGGTACAGTCAGCGTCAAATAGTTCGTGGCACCTAAAGTAGCCAGTAAGTTCGCAACGCGTCTTTGTTACAATGAGGGCTATCGTTTTAGCGCTCACCAGTTAGCGCCACTGTAGAGTAAGGTCCTGTCACTTGCTAGTAGCGAAGACAGTGGCACCAACTGGTGAGCGCTAAAGTGGTAGGAGGACTATCGTATTTGCACTCATCAAGATGGCGCCACTGTAGAGTAAGGTCCTGTCAATCGCCAGGGGTGCCCAATGTTAAGTCTAAAAACGATAGCCCTCATTGGAATAAAGTTGTGTTGTCAACTTTTTGGCCACTTTGGGTGTCACGAACTATTTGACGCTGAGTGTACGAGTTACATTTAAACAAGCTTAGAAAATTTGCTTGATGTTAATTTATCACGCATTAGTATACAAAATATCTGATTTATCAAAATAGGTAACAAAAATTCGAACCACTTTCGAGTGGCACGAAGACTGTTGAGTCGTTGTTCTGTAAAAAAGTATGTTACGAAATACTGAATTTCATTATTGTTTCACAGTCGACAGCACTTAAGGCTGTACGTTTTTTGCACAAAAAAGCACCTGTTACAATTAACTAAAGTTACGTGCAGTCTGACATAGTTGAACGACCTTAAAAAAATAATGATATTATTCTTTAGAGTGCACATTAAGTCTTCGGTCGGTACGAGACAACCAAAGCTCATAAGGTTGGACACTAGAATTGTTAATTTAGTTGTTGAAACCCGTACAATAGCTATGAAAAGTTCTCGAGAAATGTAACAATGGGTAATCACCCTTAGAGATCCAAACGAGAAAAATATAGCCCTTCAAAACGATGACAAAAACCAACGCGCAACGGCAGCATTGAGAAATAATATTTTTCACAAAAAACTTTATCCAATTTGAAAACGGGCGGTTTTCCATCTCATTATAAAAATGACAACTGAAATCTGAGGGTCCTAATGATGGAACTGGGGTCTGGTTTCGACGTTTGTAATGAATGTCGATATTTTGTATATTTTTAATGGTTCAGCCTTTGCTGGGAAATGGCTGCGAGAGATCGAGGGTATACCTATACCTACTCGTACGTAAATTGAAAGAATGGTGATAATTAAAGGATTACTTTCCTAAGCTTACCTTCTGTAAACATTTAATAATGTACAGTAGAATCCGATTATCCGGATAAATTAAAACCAGGGGTATTCCGGATAATTAAATATCGGGTTAATCGCGGTCAGTGTCCTTGACTCTGCTTCACGGCGAGATGCATTCATTCATGTTAAAAAAAATAGTGAAGTTTATGCCACGCGCAGTGTATGTTTCCGTCGTTGTCCGTCGTCACCATAATATAATATTTCAGAAGCAAGCAATTACTTCATCTAAAGTCACTTTCCATATTTTCTTCTAAGGAATATTTACTGTTAAAGAAATTTTATAATACACGAGTCAAATAACTATTTCTCTTAAACTAACTAATGTATCATAACTGTTATAGTTTTCCTTGAAAGATCATGAAAAGCAGTGTTATTACGAATTTTTCCAGATTTTTTAAGCCAACAGTTTAGTTTTTAGAGGGGGGGACGCCCTACTCGAACAAAAATTGGCACTTGAATCTTTCATAATTTGCAAACAGATACCTAAATGGAAAAAAATAAATAGTCTTAGAAACTCCTATGCCATTTTAAAAGACCTATCCAACGACACCCCACACGATGGGGTAGAAGATGAAAAAAAATTCATCCCCACGTTACATGTAGGGGAGCTACCGTAAAAAATTTTTTTTTCAAAATTTTATTATACCGATTTTTCGGCGTGATTAATATACATACCTCCACAAAATTACAGCTCCCTAGTGCTAATAGTTTCCAAGCAGAACCTCGGACAGACAGACAGACAGACAGACATATCGAAACTATATGGGTTCCTTGTCAGGACTACGGAAGACGGAACCTTAAAAACAACAGAACTGAGAACCTCCTGTTTTTTAAATCAGATAATTATTTGAGTGATGTGTTAATATTTAACAATTTTGTTACAGATACATCGCACCCTTCCTCCTAGCAACCACCATAGTGGCCAACACTCTCATAGTGGTGGTTCTCTCCCGTCGCCACATGCGGACTCCCACCAACATAGTCCTGATGTCCATGGCGTTATGCGACATGTTCACCATGCTGTTCCCGGCGCCATGGCTGTTCTATATGTACACCTTCGGGAACCATTATAAGCCGTTGAGCCCTGTTCGAGCATGCCAAGCTTGGAATTATATGAATGAGGTAAGTTTTTCTTAATTATTTATTTATTTATGAATAGAACGGTAGTACCAATTACACAATTCAAATAAGACACTCACTGCGGCCGCGGGTTGCACAGTCGCGTCAGCAATATAATTACGCGCGAGTGATAAGGATGGGTAGCTTAAGGTCATTGGACGAAATTCCATCTGTTCGGCGACCGGACTTTAATTTTTTATTATGATTCTTTATTTGCTAACTTTTATTATTATCAGTTGGGCTAGGATGCGCGCCATTCGCCCCCCGTCCTGGGGGGCCTGTAGGGCCCGACGTGTAGGCGGGCAATCGCCGGGAGGGACTGTCGTAGTGAAGGCTTTGTCCGGAATCCCACAGTTCCTTCCCACTTAAGGCGAATGACGGAGCACCGGGGTCTTTTTAGTGGGTATGCCTTTGTCCTTCTGACTTGGTGAGCCCTACATAACCTACCCTGTCCCCGCAGGATAGGTATGCAATTCAATGCATTTTTTCCCCGAAAAAAAAAAGGATGCGCGCCATGATAAAATAATAAGAATGATTTCAGACGATAAATCGATAAAATAGCTTATGGATTTGCACATATGCACAATATCTACAGGGAGATCACGCTTTGACAGCTCATAAAAATACCCAATTCATATTCATCGTTCCTAAAGACATCTGCTGAGGCCGCAATATGTCGGCAACTTCTTGGCCATGCGCCAGGCCACTAAGAATTTTTGATTCGACCAATACTTAGCGATTCTCAATTGTTTCTGGGCGAGACGTTTTCCTACTAAAATATTCACAATATCAATATTATTTGCAGAAAAATACACGAGATTTATTCCAAAGATACAACTTCGCGCACTCACAGCATGCACTGCTAAACGTAGGAGATTATCTAATGATAAGTAGATTTATTTTGAATAGAATATCCGTACGACGGGTCGTTGGTCTAAAATACACACATGTACCATACTTTGCATTGCACTCATTAGTTACGGAATGAATTTCGGAACTGGTAGGCATGTTATTTAGAAAGAAAGAAATTATTTCGTATATTTCGCACACAAAAACAAAGAATAAAGTGTGCCAAAAAGGTCCCGCATTAGCCGTGACAATGTACCTATGCCACGGCGCTGATTTTCAGACCTTTGGATTTACCTTCGTCATTCTTAGAATCCTCTTATTTTAGCGGAATACTTCAAATTCTATATTATTGGGCCCTTTTTGGGCACTTACACGTCCCAAATATGCTGGTGCTGAAAAGAAGTGGCGGAAGAAATTCAGTTTCTTGTACTGAAAAATATGGTTTGTTTACAAACGCCCGTATTCAGAAACATTACAATGAGGTCTCATAGTGCGCGTGGACGCACAGGGTGACACGCGAATAAATTACAGAGCTCTATTCAACGCTGTGCGTTTGATTTGCTGCTTCACATAAGCAAGCATCGTTTGTGAATGTAATACGGGTGTTAAATTTATTAATTTATTTAATGAGCAACATAATAAGCTTACAGAAAACCCAAAGCGCTTACATGTTTAGTCACATTAGTCATCTTAAAACTGTTTCTAAATGTACACAAAAGTATCTTTACTATAAGTACAAACTCTAGGTTAACTTTAATCATTGCAGTGTAGCATTCTGAAAATCCAAATACGAGTAGTTTATGTCGTCTAACTTTGCTAAACGACATGTTTACGACGCTAAAGTACAATGCTTGGCAAGCACTACAAATCCCATGGGTTCTCTGCCAAAATTTAGTTAAGTGACGATGATATCAAGTTTATGCGAATAATTGTTTATCATTAGATTGTATCAGAATCTATGGTACGATAAACGAAATTTGTGTCATTTAAACGTTTGTATTTACATGTGGGAG
>NW_021134656.1:0-638 GCF_004193835.3 Ostrinia furnacalis
ATTAATCTCTTTACCATAAGCTAATTTGCCAAGCGCCAGCGGTTCGATGCCGCTAATGTTGCCACTGCGGCCCATGTGAACAAGAGCATGGTGTCCTGTTGCAAAGCACTTGTCCCTAAATTCCATTTGTTGCTCTATAGGGATGGCAATGAGATCGCTTGGAGCTAAAACGGCTTTAGGGTTTTTTACGCTAATGGCAGTATGTCTGGCCCAGGGCGCAGGATCTGATAACGCCGAAATACTCCAATCTTTGGGGTTCCTTAATACTCCGCTTAGCCTGTCTGATGCTTTGTTTGATAGCGGCAATATTGGTGACATCACGTTGCTAACCACAACAAACTGCTCTGGAAGGGATGGAACTTGCTTGATCTTGCTTAGTTCATCGTTGATTAGCCCTGCCATAGCTTTGTCTTGCTTGGCTGGAGTAACATCTCTCGACAGTCCAACTTCTGATGCTATTAGTTGAAGGATGTCTGTTGCTGTCATTTGTGCAACTGTGTCAATCGGTAGATTTAGATTAACGTCATGCACAATGTCGTTTTCACGCCAGTTTCGGCGAATGACAACGTGTGCATCACCATCAATTTCATTGTTTTGGTTGAATACGCTAGTAAAAAAGTCGCTAGTCTCTTTGAATT
>NW_021134657.1:0-801 GCF_004193835.3 Ostrinia furnacalis
TAAGAAGCTTAAGTGTCTTTAACCCCCCTTGAAAGAAACGCCTAAGTGTCTAAAACCCCCTCCTCGTAACACTCAAATTAGTCTTAGGGGAGAGGGAGCTCCCCTTGAAAAATACACTCAAATTGGTCTTTTAGCCCCCCCTCTGACCCGGAAAGAAACTTAAGTGTCTTTAACCCCTTAAAAGAAACCTTAGTGTCTATAAACCCCCTAAACCTACTCAAATTGGTCCATAGCCCCTAACGATCCAAACTCAAGTCACAGCTCGCCACAGCGACCGAAGCTACGTGTGCCTGGTGTGCGCGCGCGCCTACCGCTGCCGGCACTACGCCGTCAAGCACAGCCGCGCCGTGCACCGGATGAGGGGCCCGCCGCCCATTGCTAGGGGGGACCTAGGCAGCGTAGGGGAGACCCTAGAGACTGCTACATAAGAAAGAAAGAAAAAATATTTATTTGACAAGTAATTTTAAATAAGACACTATGAAACACACTCAAACTGATGTAAAACACGAATGCTACTTAAAGCGAAAGTTTGGATGTCTGGATGTCTGGACATCTAGATGTTTGTCTCTCTTTCACGCAAGTGCTACTGATCGGATTTTGATGAGACTATGCAGTGTTGTTGTTTATAGCCCAGAATGACATATTTGCTATGGTCTGTGGCGATCTGTGACAAACTAAATTTCGCACGGGTGAAGCTGCGGGCAAAAGCTGCATAGTAGTTTATACATCCAAATACATATGCTTAATAAATGATGTTATGATCCGTAATAAGTTTAATCTCACGCGAGCGAAGCCGCGGGT
>NW_021134658.1:0-548 GCF_004193835.3 Ostrinia furnacalis
GCGTGCCGCGATAAGCGCAATTTTTCTCATACATTTTGACGTCGATAAGTAAGAAAATATCACGGGGTGCATCCTAGCCCGGCAGGAGGCGATGATCATATTGTCAGCTCCTCTGACCCCTCCGCCGTCGAAAATTATGACATCTAGGTACCTTAGGTACTGTTAGGTGATTGTAATGTTGCTTTTTATTTCTTCTCATATTAAAGAAATCTCATTTCTCAAGAAGTTATACATATTTGAGTATTTCTCAAAAAAAATGTACGTAACGAAACGGTAGTAACGAAATAGTAAGGTCATAAGGCTTGTTATACATTGGCGAAATATTGTCAATGCTCTTCATTTATTCAATTCGAAATATTTGTAAGTATGCACCCAAATACGGGGTAATATTAAGGGGTTAGAAATAAAATAAGGGAGTAATCATTCATACTATTTTAAAATAAAATTATTTTTGTTCCATCATGTTTATCCATTTTGAGTCGTTCTCTGTAAGCTTTTTGCCTTTCGGCATTGGTTTTTGGCGGCATTCCTTAAAAAACAAAAGAAGT
>NW_021134659.1:0-1126 GCF_004193835.3 Ostrinia furnacalis
TTAAACTCTATCGACTGTAGTATACGAATACAAGTTTTCGATGGCAACTCATGGTAGAGGCACAGGTTTATTTTGGACGCAGTGCCCACTGACTCGCTATTGGCAAACTGTTGACAAAAGAACTAAATATTTCATAATTAAAAAAATCTCCAAAAGCTCTGTAAACTTATTTTTTTCTGTTACGTTTACGTAGCAGAACTACATACTTTCCTATAGTACCTACGTTGCATTTAATTAAAGTATGGTAAAAGGCTTCTTATACAGTGAATAAACTACTACTACTAACTGATTCAAATATTGGAAGGGCAAGTTTGATAGATTATGTTGAACATCTATAGTGCCTGCAAAACCCCAGGCCCAAGATAGAAAGTTAATTTTCTGACAAATTAGCAATTTAGTCATAATACATTTTTATAGGTGCTTGATATTTTTTATTGCTCTTGGCTGTTTCCTTTATAAATTGTTACTTTTACGATACAGTAAAAACTGATATTATGTTCCACATTAGTCTTCAACAAAAAATATAGTCTAAATACTCTTCATCTAAGTAGTTGACCGCCAATAAATTTAACCTACATTAAGCTGGCGTACCCCGGGAGAAAATTAAACCGTTTTAGTGCCCGCAACGAAATTAATCAGGAGTAATTAGAAGTTCAAAGTTTAGTGTCAACATAACTGATGTGCGATGTGTGTGTGGCAGGGTCACTATTAACTAAAATATTGTAATCTATTTAGAACACTAAATTCAAATTGCCCTATGTTATGTAATTTATTACGAACAATTTTCTACTAAAGCTTCTCCTATTATAGTTTTTGTCAACAAACATCTGTATTCATTACGTAAAAGGATATTAAGAAAAAATATTTTTATTCAACTACCAGGTCCCTAATTAAATTAAAACACTGAAGTTTAGGGCTGAAATTAAATTTAACTAAGTATCTATCTTTTCATCCATAAGTAAGAAGACGGCACATCAAGCTAAAGTTATTGTTGTGCATAAAAAAAATAAAAAAACATTGTATTTGTACTCGTAATAGCTATTGGCTATTGGTATATTTATTTGTAACAGAAACCATTTTGCAACAAAATTTTATTATTTAATGTAATATGTTCTCTGTATATTTG
>NW_021134660.1:0-533 GCF_004193835.3 Ostrinia furnacalis
AAATCGTGGTATCACATCAATTTATTAGTCGAAAATATTTGTTATTTTTTCATTTCGATATTTTTTCACAAATAGACGACCTAAATGTCAATGTGACAGAGCCCACAAAGTTGTGGACGCTAGTTGGCGCTGTAATCGTGCACAGAGCCAATAGTGATGATAGCATAATCCTTGTAGAACTTAATAAGATAGTACACAAAGCAATACCTATACTAGTTTCTGTGCTTAATATGCATAAAAAAGCTTAAAAAGGCTACGTAACTTTTAGCATAACACATTGTCAGTTAAAAGTAAACACACGTAGAGAACACGTTTGTATAATTTTAAATAGGCGATTTCAATATTACATAGATTACGTAACCTAGTAGATACTTATGTATTATTGAATACATAAAGATAGGTACTTATATCATTAAAAGATTGGTAGAATTTTTTTATAAAAAAAACCAAACAATTAGTGTTTTTTTATGTAATGATAATTGCATTTTTCTTTAATTGACTGCATAAAATGTAGATTCCTACATAAGGTAAAC
>NW_021134661.1:0-1950 GCF_004193835.3 Ostrinia furnacalis
CATTAAAAATGTGGGGGGACTTACCCCCCCCCCTCTTCGTACAAATTTTGATTTGGTTATTTGTAACGATAAGTATGTGAAAATATTTACAAAAGCCATTAGATGCCAGGGGTGGGATTATGGGGAGGAGGGGGGATTATATCCCCCCTTCGCCCCATAATCCCACCCCTGGAGTTGTTTCAAGTGAGGGTAAATCTCTTAGTTTTTATCTCCCCCCCCCCTCAAAATAACCCCAGATACGCCAATGACTCATAATAAAAAGTAAGTAATTAAAATATTTTTTAGGTAGGTAAGTATTAAAAACTAAAAAATATGTCGATTTCTTTGATGGTATGTGTCATACAAGTACCTAACACCATACATTTATATATCACGAACTTGGAAAAAGTAACAATAATACGGTTCCTTGGTTCGTGATACTGATTATTCCAAATTCCCCAAGTAAAATTCATGGATTTTTGTCAAAATGTGTCAACTAACTATTATCTATCCCATATACAATACAAATAAACAAAGATAAATAAAATAAATCGAAATAAAACCAAAAATATGCTGGTACTATTTATGCTAACTTATCTTAAAATTGGTCATTTATGTGTACTTCAGACTCGTATCATATAAATTCTAGTGAACGAAACCTATACCGAATTTAGGTCATGAGAAACTTAAATAAATGCATTATTTGTTTCATAACTTACATTTAAATTATCATAAATAATTATTTAAAAACCAAGCATCAAAATGTTATCCATAATATCCTTGAATCGGTAGTGTCACGAAATAGGGGACACCCGAAAAATAATATGTATGCTATTTCGTGAGTCAATTAATTGCAATTTTAAAGGAATTCTACGTTTTCATATAACTTTTTTCTAAGCCAAATCAATTGTCAAGGAACACATGAAACCACTATTACAAGTTTTATTTAAATGGACGTACCTTCGCCTTTTTATAGGCTTAAGAAGTTGGAGCGCTAACGTTACGGTGAGAGCAACCTTTCAAAGCCGCACGGATGTTTTTGGCTCTCTGTGAGTTTGAAGCTTCGTATTGCTCTCATTTTTGGCGCCACAATGTTGGTACTTGGTTTTTTAGATAGCTTAAATAATAGAGTTTTTGTAGTAATGAACATTTTTTAATAATAATATTCCATTTGCTTATTATTTGAGCGAGAAAAAAAACTTACGAACTTACGTACTATCACGAACTAGTAGCCGTTTACCTTATATACAAAATACACCGGTTATCGTTATAGTTACCGTTAAAGTTAGGTGGTGCAACTCAGCCTTAAATCTTAAACATTTTCGAGCAGAAAACATCTGTTATGTTATGAGTACTTTCACACAGCATCAGCTACATTTAGTCCTATATTGAGCAAATAAGGAAACGAGATTTTTGATTAGATCTTTAATAAGCTATCCCTAGCCTCATTATCATAGGTTGTTAAGCCTGAGGACCTCAGCTGGTCAAGGCCACGATATCGGCTGGAGTGGCGCCGACCGACCGGCAGACCTTGCCAGGATAGGGTGGGTCGTCAGTTTCAGCGACTATGAAAGAATTAGGTATAGACCGCGTAGAAAATAATGGTTTCAGATTAGCATATCAGACTATACACACTTTGGTTGCAAAATAGCACCTTTTACCCCGCAATTTATGTAAAAATTGAACAAAACATGATTGCTGCAACCAGTGTGTTATTTTGTTCATGTTGTTGTACCAGTTATTTACCACTTCTAATTAAACACGGTTTGACTGATTGCATATTTTTATAAATATCATATTTCAAAACTTTACGTTTTTCTTACGTAATAAATAAAACGGTAATTAATAGCATTAGGTAAATAAGAATAACATTATGATAAACACCCTATCCTATAAAGAAGACCTCACTATTCTAAAATAACAGAGTCTGAAAACTTACACCAAAAAATCTACCAGTAGCATTTTTTTTTT
>NW_021134662.1:0-1325 GCF_004193835.3 Ostrinia furnacalis
ACTCTACGCTATTTTTGCGAAAAAGATGTCCCAGGAAGAACTCATTAAATACTCCTTCATCATCATCACCATTTCAGCCACAAAACTTCCACTGCTGGACATAGGCCTCCCCCAATGATTTCCTTGATAAATCTTCCTTCAAAACCGGTAACCGCTACCAACCGTGCGATGTGGAAGTCATTGGGGGAGGCCTATGTTCAGCTGTGGACGTCCTATGATGATTATGAACCGTAAATCATCAAGACACCTTACAATAATGCTCACTAAAATGATTTTTAACTCGTCATATTTATGATCTCAGAGACGTGATCTCTAAAATAGAATACCTAATGCACGAATCTATTAGCGGCTTTGACGTATCACAGCAATAAGTGGTTCAAAATAACGCACTGCGATAAACAAGTGGTACTTAAATACATCTGTTCTAAATCAGGTAGTATAGTCAGCGTCAAATAGTTCATGGCACCCAAAGAAGCCAAAAACTTCGCAACACGTCTTTGTTACAATGAGGGCTATCGTTTTAGCGCTCACCAGTTAGCGCCACTGTAGAGTAAGGTCCTGTCACTTGCTAGTAGCGAAGACAGTGGCGCCAACTTGTGAGCGCTAAAGTGGTAGGAGGACTATCGCATTTACACTCATCAAGATGGCGCCACTGTAGAGTAAGGTCCTGTCAATCGCCAGGGGTGCCAACTGTTAAGTATAAAAACGATAGCCCTCATTGGAATAAGGTTGTGTAAACTTTTTGGCCACTTTGGGTGTCACGAACTATTTGACGCTGACTGTACATCGATGTAAACAAGACAGTTGGTTCGGTGACCGGCTGTGGAACTAATCCCAACTATCCCAACTAATATTATAAATGCGAAAGTAACTCTGTCTGTCTGTCTGTCTGTTACGCTTTCCCGCTTAAACCTGGCAAACGATTTTGATGAAATTTGGCATAGAGATAGTTTGAGTCCCGGGAAAGAACATAGGATAGTTTTTATCCCGGTTTTTGAAACAGGGACGCGCGCGATAAAGTTTTTCTGTGACAGACAAAATTCCACGCGGGCAAAGCCGCGGGCGGAAAGCTAGTATGAAATATATTCAGCCGAGACCAATTGGGTAAATGACAGTACCAATCAATCAAAACTTACTTTTTATGAGCTCAAAAACGAGATTCACCCAGATTTTGTAACAAAGACGTCTCTTATTCCTTAACCTAAAGGACAACATCATTACGAGGTCATTTAATCTCATTCACTGACACAATCGTATTCACTGCAGGAACTTTGAGGATTTGGCCTGCACCCTATGCTGCATATATATATGTTACGGTTCAATAC